>NC_142928.1:135239178-135479178 GCF_046866305.1 Octopus bimaculoides
GATTAATGTAATGTAATGTAATATAAAGCTGAAGCAAATTAACAAATATACAGTGCGTGTGTTTTTATTGGCTAAACTGGCAATATGACCATCCCCAAGTACAACAACATCTGTTTCAACACACGATTTCACATCAAAAATCTTGCAAAACAAATATATATATATATATATATATATATATATATTCCACTTGATTCTTTGAATCCAATTCTTTCTGTTCTGTGTTCAAATTCTGCCGATATCGACTTAGTCTTTCATTCTTTCGAGGTCGATAAAATAAGGTCCCAGTCCCTTATGTATAATCGACTTTCTCCCTCCCCTCAAAATTGCTGGGCTTGTATCAAAATTAGAAAAAATTGTGTGGTTCGTGCTCAGTTTCGAAAACAGGTAGCACCGTTCGTTATTTTTGCGTACTTTATTCAAAGAAATTTCTAGGTATATTACAAGGAATTCAATTAACCCGAAATATGGCGGCGATATATTCGATTGACACCGTATTATTTTGCGCGCGCGTGTGTGTGTATCTGTCTGTCTGTCTGTCTGTTTATTTGTCTGTCTGCAGGAGCTCTTAGATTAACTATATTGTTAGACCGTCGGATAAAATGCGATCTTCCGATTTTTTATATCCTGAGTTCAAATACCACCGACGTCAACTTTACCTTACATCCCTTTGGGAGCGATAAAATACCAGTCAAGTACTGAGGTCAATTGATTGATTAACTCTTTTCTGCAAATTTGCTAAGCTCGCGCCTAAGAAATTATTAATGTATGTATATGTTTGTGCGGAAATGTGTGCATAAAATTTTTGCGTGTGCGTGTTTGTGTGTGTGTGGAGAGAGAGAGAGAGAGAGAGATCACTGCATGTGTATATGTTGAAATAAGTGTATCACCTATTTCAGTACATACACATGCATTTGTAGCAGAAACATGTTCGCTCTTTATCTATAGGTATCTGGAGTTTTGCCTTTTTAACTTTAGGTGCCCATTTTGACCCCTCACGTAATGGTCCACTCCATCTAACTTTACGCGGGCTGTCCACCCTTTATCGTGATAGACTTGCCAAGCGTCCCAACATCAGCTATTTCGGGGAAATTTTTCATGCTAATTCTTTCGCAACGAGCAAATTTGGATCTGCGGCATGGAAGCAATTGATTCCGCTTTGCAGCTTCAGTAAGAAAATTGTAACAGGAATCCTTCACATCATGCTTAACGTTTCCAATGTTTATCTTTGAAATTATGTATTGCATTTGTCAAATTTATTCATGTTATACCAGTTGTATTTCTTTTAGCGTCGGAATAAATGTTGCAGTCAATTTTTTCTTTTTTTTTTTCATATTTCTTAATGTTCGTTATCCTGACTCTTATTAACCCAGAAGATATTAAATTACCAAGGCTTCAGCTACATTGCATCATTTACCGCCTCGCTAAACACTCATTTACGTGTAGGTAGAATTTTCTTGTTCTCAAGTCTTTCTTTACTGTAAATTTTTAGGGGTATGTACAAAGTGTTCTTTAAACCTAATATATTTCGTTTTACGTATATGCATAAACTATTGACTTTTAAATAAAAATAAGAAGTTATCACACGCATTCGAGGAGCTAAGAAATAGGATCATGAAGACACTTCTTCTAGTGATCAGCATATGAAGAAAAACAGAACCAATAAAAATCTCATATATTATCTTCGTTTGGGTGATCGATCTGTAATCTATTATAAAATAAAGACAAATCCCTGGTCAAAGTAAAAAGAAGGAAAAAATGCAAAACGAAAACCTGAAATATCGTGAAGAAATCTTACACATTTATCATGCGATAAAACACATACATCAACGTCTTAGCATTATATTTAAACTTATTTCTTTAATTCTGAAGTGGAATTGCTGTCATATATTTGTGAAGTCTGTATGATAGAGTAAAATATAAATATATGAAGAAAAATTGGTTTTACTAAATGACCTTAAAAAATGATAAATATATTGTCTCGATTTATTCTATATAGAAAACGAGAGCAAATTCTGCGTAGAACAAAAAATAGCTATTCTTAGTTTGCTTACGTCATCTCTATAATCTGTTTTTGTTTTGTTTTGTAAAATGTTTTGTCGTGTTTTTCGTTTTGTCTTGTTTTTGTTTTATTAACTGCTCACTTTTGTCTATTCTTCGTCTGTGAGAGAATAAAATACGTTAGAACTTTTTTGTTTAAAAAAAAATCAGATAAAAGTCAGATAATTATACATTGCTATATTAACTAAAATCTCTAATGGCCAACATCATTCTTAATAGCTAACTTTAGTCTGAAGTTGAAATTGCAAATTTTATTTGATTATTTATTTAGTTGTTCGTTTGTTTATTTTGCTCTTGTTTAATTTATTTATTTTTCTTTTTTTTTTTTTTGCATTGTTAGATGTGGAGACTGTTGTTATTTTTCATTACATTTCTCAATTCTGATTTCATTTTTGTTATTTTTCACTTCTCTTTCCCCCTCCTTACTCTGTTGTATGTTTTGTTATAAATTCCACATCGACATTCTAAACAAAGTAAACAACATGAAATCTAAGTTTCTACTTATTTTTCTTATTTTCTTTAACATTGGCCGACTCCAATCGAACAACAGGAAGATTAAGGAGAGGAAAAAGAAATGAATGACACTTCGATACCAATGAGAACATTTATTTTTATTGTTCCTTTACCTGTCAGCGTAACAACCTCTTTACAATAAACCATCTGAGTCACTTTAAGAGGGTGGATTGTTGATCACAGCAGCAAACCTTTGCCAGCCTTTAATAAGTCTTTCAACTTACTAGTGTCTTCTGGTTTTTTTCTATTACTTTTTGGTTTCGTTTCGTTGGTTCTTTTTATTATTTCCTTTTTCATTTAATTAATCTCTGAAAAGGAAAGAAACGATGTAGAGGAATAAATAAATATAGTGTTGTCTAAAGAAGAAAGTACATAAAAACGTGACACGAAAAACGAAATAAGACATGGATGAGATATAATGGCTATGTAGAAGGAGTGTGAGAGAGAATAAGTGAAAAAGAAGTGTAATTTGAAGTAAATATATTCAAGAAATGTTCATGTCTTATCAGTTGATAAATTACATGCCAATATCTGCTTCTCCGCCCTTTAATTCTTGTAGTCTTACTCAATAAATTTCTCGACTGATATACTCTATAAGTTTCCGAAATTCAAAAAGAGATTAGGGGAAAAAATTGCTGTCAATAATTTACTCTACCTATCGTGGTATGTAATTTTCAGATAATTTTACATCAATGTTCACATAACATAATGAAACTTGTAGGAGCAGCTATTAAGAAAAATTTAATGAGAAGTTTCTTGTAATATAGAAATACTAACGTTTGTCCATGAAAAACAGTTGGTAACCGGCAGTGGTAGTCATGAATCCAGTTACAGAATTATAGTGATGTAAATTTGTGTATTATAACAATATAAACAGGTTAACGTTAATTAATGCAAAAATCTCAGTTATTTCTCAGCTCTCGTGGTTCATGTTATATAAAATGTAATAGTTAACAAAAATGAATGTAATTACCGCAGGGAAAAGAAAAACATCGACGTTTCGGGCTCAGATTCTTTATCAAAGAAGGGAAGAGAGAAAGTTCCCTGTGCTACAGCTAACTTAGTACTAAGCCTGTAATGAAAAATAGATACCGGTGCAGAAATTATATCTGCTTCTATGTCAGACATCATAACACTTTGGCAGCTGGATGTTTTGTTCTCTGTAGTCTGATTACAATATACTTATACTTGACTTTACAAGATGTTCGTCTACCAGGGAAATATTGACGCTTAATGTCACAAGAAAATTCACATAACACCTGTTGGATCAACTCACCTGATGATAAATAAATACCACAGATTGATACAATTCACTGTTTTAAACAGAAATAACACAATACATAATTGACTAGTGTTTGATTGGCTTCAGTAGGAGATACAAGATATCAGGGAGAGACACCATTTAGCAGGATTCCTGTTAATTCCTTTACAGAGAAGCTCATTTGCTACAGGCTCTCATATGGCAGCTAGCTCTCAAGTGTAGCTCTCCATCAACTGTCTGCATGCGGCATTGAGTCACCTCTTCAACAGCGACATAGGAAGGCCAGTTAAACTAGGTTGAGAGTAAATGGGGAGTTTTAAACTCGAGCCGCAATTTTTTGAAGTACCTCGATACATATTTTTTTAATGTATTTCGATACATATTGAGACTAGATTTCTGATTAATTGTGGGGAGGAAGCCCAGCTATCAATTTAGTACCTTGTTTAGTAGCTTTAGCTATAAATATTTACAGACTGAATAATGGTTTATGAATAAGTCACAAGGCCAAAAATTTTGAGGAGAGAGGATTAACCGACATCATCAACCTCATTTCTTTTAGCGACCTCCAAAGGATGAAAGGCAAAGTTAACCTCGGCAGAATTTGAACTCATGGCGTAAAGAACCAGAAGAAATACCTATAATTAAATGTTGTTTCTAATTTATAAGACCGGTAGAAATGAAATCGAGATATAGATCGGTTAAGTGAGTGGGTGAACGATTGAATTAATGCGCGAATTTACTTTAATACATTCTTCCATGAGACATTTATTTGGAGTAATTAAAATTGATGTTGACGCTATAATCATTATTTGAAATCTAAAATGCTGACTTTCTATCTAAAGTAGAAACAATTATTTAAAATCTAAAGAGAAAGATACTACAAATGATTCTTAGGTACCTAGATACACTGATTTCTAAGAATCTACATACATATTTTCCTGTTGTGACTCTCTTTTAAATAAGTAAAAGTCTATCGAGGATTACATGAATAGATAGGCAACATGGCCTTTTTTCCCAAGGCATGGGTTCGTAGTTCAAAAGTTCACTTTGCAACTACGTGGATTTGGGTTCAGTTCCACTGTGTAGTACTTTGGGCTAGTGTATTTTTCTATGGCCCCTGGCCGATAAATGCCTTGTAAGTAAATTTGGTAGACGGAAACTATAGAAGCCCGTTTCATATGTGTGTGAATTTGTATTTGTATTTGTTCCAGTCACCACTTGATGACCGATGCTGGTTTGTTTACGTCCCCGCAACTTAATCGTTGCTTACTTAATAGAACAAGTACAAGACTTAAAGATAAGTCCTGGTGTTAAGTCGTATGACTAAAACTTTGACAGTAGTGCCCCAGTATGGCCGCAGTTCAATGACTGAAATAACTAAATGAAAAAAGAAAGCTAAAAGAGCTTCATCATCACCTTTATAGAAATACTGGAAATCAGAAATAATAATGCTTGACTCCAATTTATGTAACTTTGAGCCAATGAGGGACACGTCGTCTCCTGCCTAGTATGTTAAACTATCGTAGTCTGCGACCTCTTTGTCAGCAACTAAACAGGGATACAGGAATTCGTGGCTGAGTAATAAGATGCTTACTCCCTAATTGCATCGTTCTGGGTTCAGTCTCACAGCGTGGCACTTTGGGCATGTGCCTTATACTATAGCCTTGGGGCGACCAAAGCCTTGTGAGTGAATTTGGTAGACAGAAACTGAAAGAAGCTTGTTTTGTGTGGGGGGCGCGCGTCTGTGTGTGCGCGTGCGTGTCTGTCTGTGTGTGTGTGTGTGTGTGCGTGGTGTGTGTGCGTGTGTGTGTGTGTGTGCGTGTGCGTATGTGTGTGTGTGTGTGTCCCACCCCACCCGCTTGACAACCAGCCTTGGTGTGTTTACATCCCCGTAACTTAGCGGTCCGGCAAAAGATACCGATAGGATATTACCAGGCTTTAAACAAAATACAAATAGTTGGCTCGATTCGTTCGACTAAACCTTTTCAAGACGGTGCTCCAGCATGGCCGCAATCTAATGCTTGAAACAAGTAAGAGATACAAAAAATAAAAGACAAACATTAATATATTTGCAGTGACTCATGAACTCATGGCCAAAAGGTCATCAACCTCGATATATTATCCAGAAGGCCATTCGATTATAAAAGGCTTAAAATGCTTGCGTCTCACCATACACTTGTGTGTTTTGTTAGATGATTATTTATTAACGGAAGTGAGTGATACAACCTACTGAGATTCGGACATCTCTCGTTACCTTTTTTCAATCTTGTGAGTGGATATGGTTGATGGAAACTGAAAGAAACCCGTCGTTTATGTATATGTGTGAATGTGTGTATCTTTGTATATGCGTTTGTCTCCCACCACCGCTTGGCAACCGATGTTAGTTTGCTTACATTTTCGTAACTTAGCGGTTTGGCAAAAGATATCGATAGAATAAGTACTAGGCTTTAAAAAATAAGCACTGGTATCGATTCGTTCAACTAAAACCCTTCAAAGCAATGAACCAGTGTGACCGTTGTCCAATGACTGATCAAAAAGGTAAAAAAAAAAGATAAAAAATAGAAGATAAAAAGATATATTGATCATGTGAGCCAATGAGAGAGCATCAATCACACAAGTGACAGGATTTAATCTGAAATTGAAAGCTAACGAAACACTCATAAATTATAAAAATGCTATCAAAATGCTATAAAAAATGCTATGAATACTGTATTAATACTACTTCAAGGAACCAATTTACAGCTAGATAGACTCTGCCAAACAGCACAGCCTGGGTGCAAAATATGAAGCATTCAGTAAATTTTGAACGATTCAAACCTTCAGTTAGTAGGCGGACACCCTGACAACGCAGACACCTATAAATATGTCAGCTATTTCAGTACTATTATTGCAATTTGTGAGTATCGTAGTGACATTCGCAGTCCACACACAGTTTCGATTGCCAATGGTGGTTATTTTAATTCAAGTAGATCGCTAATGTTCTAAATGTCACATAATTTTATTTCTGTTCACTTTCTTTTATAATCTGAAGATTTGTGCGTATATAAGAAATCAATGTTTATTCTTGCTGTTTATGTGCTAAATGTGTTCCATTGCAAGCATTTACATTTGGAATGATGAAATAGAAGAGTTTAAAGTTCTCCGAATTAAACCTCGATAAATATCTTCTGATATGGCCATATTTTTAGAATTTGTTTAAAAGGCTTCTCAAATAGATGGCAAATCTATATTAGTTTCCATATTATATTATTATTTATTCTGCTTCAGAAACGATTAAATATAGAAACTCTGCTTTTCGACAACATTAAACACAGATATGCCTATTGAAGAGACTTTCCCACCAGTTCTCTTATTTATCGCTGTGCTTTTTCCGGTTTTTACTTTCTTTACTTTTAATAAATATCTCTTATTGTAATGATTAAAATATCAGAGTAAATTCATGGTTGTATTCCCAAAAGAAATACGTTTAGATTCAGTAACTGACTTAACGTTTTATAAATCCGATTTGGAAAAGTTAATTGTTCCCGGAAATCTCTTTATACGTTGGTTTTGCATGTAATTCTGAAATTATTCTAATCGGTAAGAAACGTTGTGTAAAAGCATGATATTATGGATAAATAAAGAGAGAGGTCATTGGCTGTAAAGTTAGAGACCTATGTTGCCTACGTAGAGATGATGCAAATTAAGTCAGCCAATTCAATGCGGTGTCGGATTACCGCCTCAACGGTTGAGTGTCCGAAGCCTGTTAATTTTTATGGTTAAGACGTTTACTTCTCTTGAATCCGGTGTTCGTGTCCTACTAATTTTAATGACCAAGATATTTAATTTTCGTCTGAAGGAACGAATTGATGGAATTGATTTGGAATTTTTGTTCCGGCTCTCTGCACTTGGAGTTTTATATCTCTACCGGGATTAACATTGGTTTTCATCCTTTCAGGATTAATAAATGAAGCTCCAATGCTGAGGTTGGTTCTTCTCTCTCTCTCTCTCTCTCTCTCTCTTTCTCTCTAACTCTATCTCTTTCTTTTTTTTGATACAACGAAAGAAAGCCAAACTAGTATGGATTAATTACTTGAATTCAAAGGTTACGTTTATAAGGAGCGTGCCGCACCTTAATTTTTAGTGACCTTACTTTCTGCTGCTGCTCTTACAGTTTCTTATTTCTTTACTGCCCACAAGGGGCTACACACAGAGGGGACAAACAAAGACAGACAATCGGATTAAGTCGATTGTATCGACCCAGTACGTAACTGGTACTTGTTTAATTCTACCACAAAGGATGAAAGGCAAAGTCGACCTCGACGGAATTTGAACTCAGAACATAGCAGCAGACGAAATACCGCTAAGCATTTCGCCCGGTGTGCTAGCGTTTCTGCCAGCTCGCTGCTCTTACAGTTTCTATCCTGGCAGGTAGACCCTTCCCTCCGATTTCTGTGTAAAGGTACTTTAATGCCAGGAAGCTATACACGTCATCAAATTCTAGGCATCAGTATAAAGTGCTCATGAACCTGGACAGTACTGCCCTCTAGTAGGTGATTGAGGTCTCGAATGGATGACAGAAGTCTACTGAAGGTGAGAAGACTATACATAAACAATGATATCTTCCGAGTGTATTTCACCAAGTTCCTGATGTTTTATGATAAGCCAGTAAATGTTAATAATGCCCACTAATAGATATCCCTAAACTGTTACTTTCAGGCAGAAACGGCTCTTTTTCAAAAACTGTTCGACACTTTTAACACTTCATGATAAAGCGTTGCTCAAAACTTTCTGCGATGAAGGTAGACAACTCTTGTTGAGAACTGCTGCTCTTTCGCTCAGCGTTATTCCGAACAGAACTTCAGCTTCTTTCGTGAACGAAAGGGATAATATCAGAAAACTTTATGCATGTCTATTTTGGAAATGTTCTGTTGGGTTGTCTTCAATGGAAGTTTTTATTCAAGAGCAGCAATAATATACATTGGAGTCCGATTTGTCTGACAATAAAATGAAACTCAATGAAGAGATAATAAAACGAAACCGATTTTCGCCAAATTCTAAATGATTTATTTGTCTTATTTTGGTTTTTGTGATTTCTCTTTGTTTTTGTTTTTTTTTTTGTTTATTTGTCTTATTTTGCTTTCTTTTTTTGCGTGTGTGTTGATAAATTTTGAGCATTTCCTTTTCCAGTTGCCATGTATCTTCAATATTTCAACATTCTGAGTATGTGAGTTCAAATGCTACCGAGGTCGACTTTGCCTTTCATCCTTTCGGGGTCGATAAAATAAGTACCAGTTAAGCACTGTGATCGATGTAATCGGATTAACTCCCTCCTCCGAAATTGCTGGCCTTGTGCCGAAATTTGAAACCAATATTCTGAGCACGTAAGGGAAACTGAAGTCAACGAATTCTGAACAGTCGTATATATGTATATATATATATATATATATATATGTGTTTGTGTGTCTGTGTTTGTCCCCCTAGCATTGCTTTACAACAGATGCTGGTGTGTGTTTATGTCCCCGTCACTTAGCGGTTCGGCAAAAGAGACCGATAGAATAAGTACTAGGCTTACAAAGAATAAGTCCCGGGGTCGACTTGCTCGACTAAAGGCGGTGCTCCAGCATGGCCGCAGTCAAATGACTGAAACAAGTAAAAGAGTAAAAGAGTTGTACCTTATTTATGTTATTTACATTATTTACATTTGACGGATATTTGTACATAATTCCTCATCTCTTAAATATAGAACTGTATTATCTGAATAGTTGTCATGAACGAAAACATAACCTAAAGTTTGATTGTGATTGCCAAACTCTGGCTAACGTTTGCACATGAACTGGTACCCTGCTATTCACTTCCATTTAGCTGTTGATTTTCATTTCTTCTCGGTTTTATACAGTTTCATTTCATTATCGTCCATATTGGAGTCTGCTGCATACCAACGCTTAAATTTTATTAGGTCTATGTACGTTTCATTGAAATTATTCACTTTGTTGAACTTGGATCATTACCAACATGATAGTGACGAAACTTCAAGGATATTGTTGTTGAGTTTTTACTTTTACGTGGTGGTATCTTAATTTTGTAATCTCTATAGTTTAGTAAATCTAAATTTAGAATTCAAGATCTACAAGTAGATACCTAAAATCCAGATCCAGATTTAGATCTACATCTATACAGATATCTATTTATTACTAATCATTTTTAATAGGCTTTAATAGGTTGTTAAGTGTCTCAATGGTTACAATAATTTAGATCTAAATCCGTAGACCTAGATCTCGATTAGATCTTATCCTAATATTACTGGACCGTTAATACCTAAAATCCAGATTCAGATCTACATCTATGCAGATATCTATTTATTACTAATCGTTTTTAATAGGCTTAGGGTTGTTAAGTGTCTCAATGGTTACAATAATTTAGATCTAAATCCGTAGACCTAGATCTAGATTAGATCTACATCTATAGATATTTATTTATTACTAATCGTTTTTAATAGGCATTACTAGGTTGTTAAGTTTCTCAATGGTTACAATAATCTAGATTTAAATCTGTAGACCTAGATCTAGATTAGATCTACATCTATACAGATATTTATTTATTACTAATCGTTTTTTTTAATAGGCTCAGGGTTGTTAGGTGCCTCAATGGTTACAATAATTTAGATCTAAATTCGTAGACCTAGATCTCGATTAGATCTAATCCTAATATTACTGGACCGTTAATACCTAAAATCCAGATCCAGATTTAGATCTACATCTATACAGATATCTATTTATTACTAATCGTTTTTAATAGGCTTAGGGTTGTTAAGTGTCTCAATCGTTTTTAATAAGCTTAGGGTTGTTAAGTGTCTCACATTAAAATATAGATCTAAGTTTGTACTAAGAACTGGTAGCAATATTGGTTGTAAGTGTCATTTCTTTTGGTGAGATTTCTGATTTTTTTTTTATTATTGTTATTGTTACAATCGAGTAATTCATGCACAAATATTAAAATCATGCCTCATAAAAAAAAATATGCTCATAGCTATTTTCCAAACTATTTGAAGATAAGTTTCACTGAATCTTTTACGAACAAACAATTTCTAAAGTGTTTACTGTCACTAGACATTTTCTACTGAAGCTATGAAAACTAGACATCTTGTTACAAATCATCCAAAAGAGAAGGACATACCCATTGAATATTTTCCAGAACTGAACAAAATATTTTAAAATAGTTCTATAATAACTCCATCATTCAAGAAATAAAATTCCCATAACGAAGACGGTTTTATTCAGATATTGTATATTACAATTAATTGCAAAAGTGGTTAAAGTAATAACATTTGGACAAACTTTGATAAAACTTTCTCTCAAAGAATTTATTTCAACAGTTATGCGTCAGGATCCAACTGAAATTGTAAAAACATTATTCATTCGCAACAACACAGTGAAACGACGCATTGATGAAATGGCGGTGAACGTAAAAAATAAACTTATAGCTGTCCTCCAAAACTCATCATTTTCCATGCAGTTGGATGATTCTAACATTGTAGATTATGATGTTTTATTAAAGGCACATATACGATACTCTAATGAAAACAATATGCTGCAAGATGAAATGCTATTCGACTTAAATATTATTGCAGGTGTGGAGGCGCAATGGCCCAGTGGTTAGGGCAGAGGACTCGCGGTCATAGGATCGTGGTATCGATTCTCAGACCGGGCGTTGTGAGTGTTTATTGAGCAATAACACTTAAAGCTTCACGAGGCTCCCGCAGGGGATGGTGGCGAACCCTGCTGTACTCTTCCACCACAACTTTCTCTCACTCTTACTTCCTGTTTCTGTTGTGCCTGTAATTCAAAGGTTCGGCCTTGTCACACTGTGTCACGCTGAATATCCCCGAGAACTACATTAAGAGTACACGTGTCTGTGGAGTGCTCAGCCACTTGCACGTTAATTTCACGAGCAGGCTGTTCCGTTAATTGGATTAACTGGAACCCTCGACGTCGTAAGCGACGGAGTGCCAACAACAACATTATTGCAGGTACAAAAGCCTTATTAATATTTACTGTAGTTAAGGCGGCGAGCTGGCAGAACCGTTAATATGCCAGGCAAAATGCTAAGTGGCATTTCGTCTGTCTTCATTTTCTCAGTTCAAATTCCGAAGAGGTCGACTTTGCCATTCATTCATTCAAGGATCGATAAAATAAATATCAGTGAAGCAGTGGGATTGATCTAATTGGTTTATCCCATCCCCCGAAATTGCTAACTTTGTGCCAAAATTAGAAATCAATATTTACTGCTGTGTAAGGCGGCGAGCTGACAGAATCGTTAATACGCCGGGCAAAATGCTCAGCGGCATTTCGTCCGTCTCATGCTCTGAGTTCAAATTCTGTTGGGGTCGACTTTGCATTTCATCTTATCGAAGTCGATAAAATATGTACAAGTTGAATACTGGATGTCGATGTAATTGACCTACCCACCTCCCCAGAAATCGCTGGCCTTGTGCCAAAATTAAAAATTAATATTTAATGTTGTAAAATCATATTTTGCCAAAATAATATACCCCAATATTGTTGCCTACGCTACTAATAGAGCAAATTCAACTTCGATAGTCGCTATCATAATTTTACTGCATATTTGTAGAAGTTGCGGCCGTTTCGCACATTCATTGTGTGTTATATAGAAAACAACTTGTAGAAGAAAAAAACGCATTTAAATACATGCCTTCAGTCATCATTAAGTATTATAATTATAGATTTAAATTAAATAAAATCGAATGCTAAAAATTATAGGGTGTTTCGACAGCAGTACCAGGATATTAATGAACAGTTTATTAGACTGCTGATGCACAAAAAAGTTCATTGGCTCTCTAATGGTGCATGTTGGATTCGTTTTGTCGAATTAAGTGACTGAGGCATAGAGTCTTTGTAAAAATGTAATTGAAGCCGGATTCTGTCAGTAATTAAAAACATCAAATATTTTTTTGTTGACAAGCATTTTAAAAGTGTTTAATAGAATTAACTTGCAGCTACATGGAGTCAGTATAACACGTGTAACTTGCAAAAATGTCGTTTCATTATTCATCGGAAAACTTGATCTTTCTCGTCATAATATTTCGAAGATGGAATTCTGTTAGTTCTGATGTAACACCAGAGGAGATTGAAAGGTTCAGCAATCGCATCAACCAACTTGAAGTAGAGATGATATAAAATGATTAAACAATATTTGTAACTTGACGTATACGACTGCGTGACGAATCCTTTCAACGCGAATGCTGCCGAAGCTGTGCCAGCATACCATGAACAGCTTTTAGAATTTAACGCAGGCGTGGCTGCGTGGTAAAAAGCTTGCGCTCCGACCGCATAGTTCCAGATTCAGTCCCACTGAGTGACGCTTTGGGCAAGTGTCATCTACTATAGTTACAAAAGTGAGCGTTCTGTGTTTAAACTATAGAAGAGCACTGGTATAAAGAATTAAGATTAAAGAGTTAAACATCTCTGAACTCGAACAAACTAAGTTATGAATGAAAAACGATAAAATTCAAAAGGTTATAATAGAGAAAAATAACCGAAAGAAATTGAACAGGAAGAAAATTCGGAAAATGTCTCAAAATTCTCGGAATATCTTGGAAAGTGTAATGACTGCGGTACATTAATTTCTTCATAAAAAGTTATAACAAAGGTGAAAATATTGTAAAGAAAAGCATCATGATGGCGAATGTGTTATTACTAATTAGAAAAAAAAAAACAAGTAGAAAGTGAAAAAATATACCATTGTATTTAAATATATTTTTTTGTATTTATACATCATTGCGTTTAAACATAGAAAAAGCTGCATGAAAAGCTATTGACGCGTCTGTTAACAAGCAAAGAGTTAATTCAAAAAATACATTACACTACAAAAAGAAATAATGTAATAAGTTTAATTAGAACAATATAAAAAGAGCTGTGACATTATAATTACAGTATAGATAAAATGTAAAATACTTTCACCGTGCAATTCGTCGTTTCCAATCTGTCAGAATTTTTTTCAACGTAGTATACAGTTTCATTGCAGTACAATAATATATAATTTCGAGCGCACAGCTAGTGTAACTAAAAAGAACAGCTGTTTCCAGTGTGAGTGAGCGAGTGTGTGTGTGTGAGTCTGCGAAATATGTATGCAGATGAAGAAAGATGAATAGAATAAATCCAACGTTATTTCTATTTATCTTTTCCTTTTCCTTTTTACTGTCTACTTTAATTTACAATGAAGTCTATAATCTGAATATACTCGATATACGATATAGAGTAAACTATGAATTATTAACCCTTTGGCTGTGTAATTAAATTTCATGTTAGTTATCCGCCAAAAACATAGAATTTATATTCTCTACTTTTGCAATGCATTTTCACTATCTTCTGTACGTGCGGTTTTCATATCCACCACCCCAAAACATTTGATTCTTGCTCTGTAAAGAGATATTTTATTAAATATCTGAAAAAAATAAGGAAAATCTGAAAAATCATCTTTTGTAAAAGGTGTCACTGAGGGTGTCTCCACTTCTCACAGCATAAGGAGAGATGTTTTGAAAGCTGGCAGGTAAAACCGCTTTCCAAAGTTAATTAGTAATAAAATTTCGAGCGGATGTATCCGTTTTCTGCGTTCAGAGGGCTAAATAAATTTCTATTTAATTGTGTAGACATTACGCTTAAATTTTTATTTTCCTTTTCCATTTTTCGTATTTTTATTTCTTTCATTCCCTTTCATACAAAAAATAGAACTAGCCAATCAATATAATGCTCTTCAGAAAACTAGAAATCAGTTGTTCGGCAGACGTTACCATAATGTTAGAAATAAAAGAGATAAAACATTTATGACGAATTAATGAGAAATTTGCAGATTCTATAACCGGTGTATAACTTTAGATTTACACCTGTGCTTAAGAATGAACCTGGTTATGTAACTGTCTCTACAAAAGTGTGAAATATTCCAGAAGTTTAGCCTGTTGTATGAACAGCTACATACGTGTAGATACACAAATAAATGTACATGTATGCACACACAAGTGAAAACACAAATTTGCATACGCAAGGCATACATGCTTGCAAACATGCATGTACACGAATGCGTACGTGAGCAAATACATACGAACATACATACAAATATGCCATACTTTTCTCAAGTTCAAAATGTGAATTTATTTTATCACCCACATTTCAACGATGGTACTTTGAATCTCTGTTAGAGACCAACTCCTTCAAGAAGACTTTAAACAATTATCAAAAGTCAACATACATACATACATACATACATTGTTGTTGACACTCCGTCGCTTACGACGTCGAGGGTTCCAGTTGATCCGATCAACGGAACAGCCTGCTCGTGAAATTAACGTGCAAGTGGCTGAGCACTCCACAGACACGTGTACCCTTAACGTAGTTCTCGGGGATATTCAGCGTGACACAGTGTGACAAGGCTTGACCCTTTGAATTACAGGCACAACAGAAACAGGAAATAAGAGTGAGAGAAAGTTGTGGTGAAAGAGTAAAGCAGGTTTCGCCACCACACTCTGCCGGAGCCTCGTGGAGCTTTAGGTGTTTTCGCTCAATAAACACTCACAACGCTCGGTCTGGGAATCGAAACCGCGATCCTATGACCGTGAGTCCGCTGCCCTAACCACTGGGCCATTGCGCCTCCTACATACATACATACATACATACATACATAAATTCATACAATTTGCAAAACTTCTCTAAAGTTCAACATGTAACTCTTTACTGTTGTTGTTATCCAGCGCTGGAGCTTAGATTTTTTGTTAGAAACCAGCTCCTTTATTGGAAGAACTCAAATAATTAAACAAGAAAGATAACATAGGCACATAACTACTTGATTAATTTCATCTAAATTACATTTCCATAAAAGTGCCTTCTGTACGAGTGAGAAATTGGCTCTTTCGATATTAGAGTGAAGTTTAAAAACTAAAATCAGAAGAACAGGTATACACAAAACATGGTGCCGGTCAAAAGTAGCCATGCAACTGCTGAGGAACCTTCAAAATTACGTTTTAATATTTTCTTCTACAATTTTACCGGCCTAATTCAATTCTAACCGTTATTAGTTGTTTATTTTGTTACGTACATAGAAAAGAGAAGCATCTTTTACTGAGCAACTTAGCGCTATTTAAACCAGATTGTATACAATACTTTACACCGAGTAGGATTTTGTTTTGACAATTATGGATGACACTGATAGAAACATCAACACCACCAACACTACAAAGTAGTAAAGTTCCTTCCTGAGTAATATAGACTCAAAGGACCGATTTCCCGGTTTCCGTGACGTATATATCCTCCACGTGGACGGGATGCGGGTCTGACACAGGATTACTCATTTTCGCCAGCTGAGTGGACTGGAACAATGTGAAATGAAACGCTTTGCTCAAGAACACAACACGTCGTCTGGCCCAGGAATTGAAACCACAATCTTACGATCATGAGTCCAACACCCTAACCACTAAGCCACGCGCTTCCACCAATACCAATAGTACTACCGACGGTACTACCAAATCTGTGAGCTATTTAAACTGGTCTAAGTACCCTGTTCATTTCACTTGGTCTTTAATTTCAAGTCAAGATTTATTCTGATGCTATCAAAAAACTCCGCGAGAATCATTTGATCGTCTTTATGAAGCAGTTAAGGAGATTGTTCTTGAACAAACTTAACCCAAACTTAAACCACTTCACATCTAAAACAGCTTCGACAACAAATATTTTTCGTTACTCAAAAAAAAAAAAAATTGCTTGAAATTGTAATTTTAGCTCCTGTAATTTCAATCGATTTTTTGAAGACATCCGACTCTAGCCAAAAGATACCATAGAAGAGGACGATATAAATGTAAACAAACCGCAAACTTCCTCTCCACCATTACTGCCATTCCTCAACACTCCTGTATTTCTGCATAACAACAATAATGGACAGAGACTAACGTAGAATACATAAACTTAAAAACAATTTGCAATTAGAGTCTGAAGAGAATTATTCGAAATTCTCAAAACTGTCTTTAGACAACAAGCTGTTTTTGACGAGAATTAAAAACAAAAGACTAACCACGCTTATGTCAGAAAATATCGATAATATCGCTAGAGACCAGAAACATGATAACACATATCGGACCATCTATACTTATCTGTATACATCTCTTATCGCTCTTAAACAACACCTTGGACAGTGGGTCTCAAAATGAAAAATACCAGCCACTACCTTCACCCCTAACATCCACTCCCACCAAAACAGAAATATTTCGGAACCCTCTCCTTCTTTATTTATGAGAAAATACAATTTGAATCCATATTATTCTTCATTCTTCATCATGGTGTTTGACAAATTAAAAAGTTTGGGAAGCATCTTAATTTCATTATACATAGCAGTTTGTCCACCACTTTTCGATCCTCTCACCCCTAAGAGAAACACTGGAAACGCATACAATACACGGGGAGATGAAGTTATTCAATGTCTGCCACCAAAGTAGATAACAAAAATTAGAGAAAAATATCAATAATCTTCGCTGCAGAAACGGAAATTTAGACGCTAACACAGCATTGATGGAAAACATTACTTTATTCACACACCAACTAGGTGTTATGAAAACAAAACTTACTAAAATGTACGGAGCTTTTTTATCATTTCACATATTTATGGGGGAAATAATAACCTTAATGAACGAACTCAAGACCTTGAGAAAAAATATTCCGTTATCGTAAAAAGCAGTTTCAAAGAACCAGTATCAACCAAATTGCATCGAAACCACTCTCCGCATACTAGGGGACAAAAAGAAATATAAAATCTTTAGAGTCTCTTTTCGATATTAAAATCATTTGGGACTAAGATCTAAGATGAAAAGAAGATTTCAATTGTAAACATCATAACTGAATATAACTGGTGAAAATACTGGACCAACATCAGCAGTAAAACATATATTATCGACTTCAAAACATTTACTAAAGTTGTAGAAAAGAATATAATGGGAACGCATTCAGGAGTGACTGGTACAAGATGTTAAACGTTTAACAGATCACCATTTGCGTCCGTTTAGATAAAGAACAAATTGACGTAACAAACTGACTCACCATAGCATGGACACATATAGAAGCTAAGGATGTTAACACTGACTATGCAGAAAACTATACGATTATAGCTTGCCTTTGACTTAAAAGAATTTTTAAAGAGAAAATAATAAACTCGACGCTTCACAAACGTTAGACGAAAGCAAGCCATGAAATTGATAAAAGTGAAGATAGGAGGGATTTGCAAAATGTCAATTTTTTATTTTTCGTTTTGATGCTGGTTTACATAGTGCTGCCTCGATAGAAATCCATAGCGAAGTTTGGATGTCACAGAGAAGAGTTATGTTTGTGAATGTTTTGTGACAAGTAAACAGCCCGATGATAGTAGCGTACATTTATGTCTTTATGAGAGACAGACAGACAGACAGGCAGAACGTCACTAAAGAACATCTTAGGGAGTGATTGTAAACGAAGTAGTTTCTTTTGCCAGAAATAGTAGCTTAATGTTTGCTGTTTTGAAGGTTTTGTCGTGAATGCGCATTAAATAAAAGACTTAAAATGTCATTTTAATGCAACAAATAAGAAATGTGAGTTTCTATCAAAGAGAGATAAAGTTAGGCTATCTCATGCATCATGGATCAAAGTGACACGCAAGATGTGGCTATAAAACCGAGAATTGTCGGGTGAGACCCGAGATTTCGGATCTTTTCAGTATGACTGCCAATTTTCACAAATTCAAAGTTTATTAAAAAAAATTTTAATTTGGTGCATTAATGTAGTATTCCGAGCTAAATCTCAAGAGGTATTTTACTTTTTCGAGAAAAAAATTTTTTTTAAGTTATAGAGGTTTAAAGTTTGATAATTTTCACCAAGTCAAAAAACAGGATTTGCATATTGTCATTTTGTGCGTGGTGTGTTTTAATATGAAACTATAAATGAATCAACTTCTGCTTTACGCACGACATATAACCCCTCATAACATTTTTTTATTCTTGTGAATCTTTAGAAAATTTTTGTGAATCTGTATTCTACACTCAGGAGTTCATGCAAAAACCAAAAGTAAATTAGTAGGGGTGCGTGATTTAAAGCCTATTTGGCTGTTATTTTTAGCACATTTTAGCAGTAGAACACAGCATCGACGCATGTGATTTCGCGTAGAATATATTTGTCGACATGTGCTATCTCGCAAACAAAAGAGTTCGTGTTTGGCTTGGAAACAGGCATGAATGTGTCTATGGCTTACGATTGGCTAAAATTACCCAAAATGATCAAACATTAAAAGCTAATAACTTTTTATTTATTGATTTATAGCGAAAATGAATTTCAAAGCAGTGATTGACATATAAAACCACATCATTACACCGAATATGAAATCAATTCGAGCAGGAATTGAAGAGATTGGAAATTGGAAGCCAAACAGAAAAGATCTGAGATTTCTAGGTTTTATAGCTACTCAAGAACTTTTGAGAAAGTTCTCTCGGGATTTTAACACTAAAATTAGAAAAGTTTATTTTGATCACTGCCGACGCCAATTATATCTGCCATCGAAAGTAATTGACAGGCATGGTGATCAACTTGCATAGTTGCCCATCCCTAACTGCGTCAGAATTACCAAATATGGCAAAATTGACGAAACGTAGATTCGAACTAAAACCGGAATATTGTGGAATCAAATCCAGAAAACGATATGTTATGAATTCTAAAGGAAAGATATCAACCAACCAAATGAGTTCTTATATATTTGTTAATACAAGGTCATACGTTTGAGGGAGAGGGTGAACTGTCGATTAAGTCGCCCAGAACTTGACTGCCCCAGAAAAAAATGAAAGACCAAGTTAATCCTGATAGGATTTGAACTCAAAACAGAAAGGAGTATGACTAAATTTTGGGTTCATATTTTGGCACAAAACCAGAAGTTTCAGGGGAAGGAGTAAGTCGATTACATTGACCCTAGAGCTCAACTGGTACTTATTTTATCGACCCCGAAAGAGTGAAAGTTGATCCCGGCGGCATCTGAACTCAGAACGTCAACACGAACGAAATGAAACTAAATATTCTTTTTTATTCTGGGCACAAGACCCGAAATTTGAAGGGAGGTGGCCAGTCAATTAGATCGACTCCAGTACGCAACTGCTACTTAATTTATCGACCCCGAAAGGATGAAAGGCAAAGTTGAGCTCTTCGGAATTTGAACTCAGAACGTAAAGACAGACGAAATAACGATAAGCATTTCGCCCAGCGTGCTAGCGTTTCTTTTTTTTATTGCCCACAAGGGGCTAAACATAGAAGGGACAAACAAGGACAGACGAATGGATTAAGTCGATTACATCGACCCCAGTGCGTAAGTGGTACTTAATTTATCGACCCCAAAAGGATGAAGAGTAAAGTCGACCTCGGCGGAATTTGAACTCAGAACGTAACGGCAGACGAAATACCGATTTCTTTATTACCCATAAAGGGCTATACAAAGAATTTTTTAAGACATCACAAAACATAAAGACAGTACAAAACGCAAACATAAAATCGGGGTAATTAAAATAAAATGATAATATGCAAGAATGAAAAAAATGAGGCGCAATGTCCACTCGATCCCCGAAGTCGGGTGGTTACATTTATCCAGTTTTTCACTTTTACTTAAACATCATGTATACATTTTAACGGTTTTGCAACTCAAAAAATTGAAATACTCGCGTTATTTTTCTTCCATTAATCACTGTTACTTCCGTCTTTATCAACTGCAAATAATCAGTTTTAGCGGGTGGTGTCTCCAACAACCACACCCGTTTCGTTATTAAATTTTCACCAAGTTCTTTTATGTACTCCCAGTAGTTTTCCTCGTGTATCAAAATGCATTTTTCAGCACATTTCTCTGGCATTTTCACTCTTATTATTTCTCCCAACCTCTCGACTTTTCTCTCCATCTGCTCGCAATTCTCGTACTTTATCAAAACCCCCTTGTATTTCACATCTTTATCCGTTCTCTCCTCCTCTTCTTGTACATTATTAGTTTCTGGCTTTTTTTATCTTGTTTTTGTTTTCTGTTGACCGTTCCTTTGACTTATTTTTCCTTCGCTTTTTAGGGTTAGTAGCTCCATTTTCGTTCTTCTCCTTTGTTTTCTCTGTTTCACACTTGTCTCTCTTTTATTTCCTCAGTGTGGTCTACAATTTTTCCTCCTCTGCTTGTGCTTTCTCTTGCTGTGGCTGTGTGAACTCATATAGGGGGCATTTGGTCTTCATATGACCTCTTTCCCTGCATATGTAGCAATTTGGTTTCTTTCCCTCGACTACGACATTTAACGTTTTCTCGTCCTCCACTTTTATCTGGTATGGAATTCTTTCTATGTCCTCGAATGTGGCAAAAAGCCACATTTCGAGTCCAAATCCCCACCATTTGCACACTTTTGTTTTCGCCACTGATCCCATTTCCGGCTCCTCCTTCGTTGCAGCCAGCACTGTTACAACCAACCACTCTGGTTTAATATCTGGTGTAACTCTGGGAATTCGTATTTTTACACTTCTTCTTCCTCTATAGCTTGGTAGCAATGCTATTTTCTCACTTCTTAATATGTTGGTTGCCTCTTCTATAGTGGCGAACCTCACCTCAACCGTACCGAACTTTCTTCCTCTGTTGATGTACGTGGCTTCATTGACAATTTCACCCAGGCACTCCTCGATTTCTTCTTCCGTCACCATTTCAATTTTACCGGTTTCGACAGCCTGTGTACGATACACTACTGTCCTCAGAATCTTACTTTCTTTAGTCTCTTTTGGGGGACACAATCTGTACGAGTCCCCCTCAACTTCTATCAAATTCCTGCTTCTGGTCACCTCCTCCATATCCAACTTGATTAACTTGGCTTCCAGCGGCACTGGCTTCCTCACCGCAGTGGCTTTGGCGTAGCTCTCCATACTGGAGACACTACCACTTGCCATAGCTGGGGAAAATGCAGCAGCTCACGTGAACTGCAACCGTAATAATTCCACAAAAATCACAATTATTCACCGAGACAGTTTTCACAAAATAACACATCAGTATTCACAGAGCCGTTATACCGCGAAGCATTTCGCCCGGCATGTTTACGTTTCTGCCAGCTCACCATCCTTTCGCCCAGCGTGCTAGCGTTTCTGCCAGCTCAGCGCCTTCAATTGAAACTAAATATTTATTTCTTTATTGCCCACAAGGGGTTAAACATAGAGGAGACAAACAAGGACGGACAAATGGATTAAGTCGATTACATCGACCCCAGTGTGTAACTGGTACTTATTTAATCGACCTCGAAAGGATGAAAGGCAAAGTCGACCTCGGCGGAATTGAACTCAGAACGTAACGGCAGACGAAATACCGCTAAGCATTTCGCCCAGCGTGCTAGCGTTTCTGCCAGCTCGGCGCCTTCAATTGAAACTAAATATTGTAAGGTATCTTCGTGTTGCTATGAATTATTTGGAAATTTTCTTAGGAGCTCATGTCAGAGGAATGATAAATAATTATTAAGTGATGTTAACTAGTGCCATTAATGAGGTGTTGATTACAGCAACATTAAGCCTGTTTTTACATGTAAGGAAAACTTTGGAGGTTTTTTTCTCCTCCACTTCGTTCTCACTCATCTAAATTAATTTTAAAACACTGTCAACCATACTGGAGTCTTTTGGCCAGGGGAATGGGTTCTTTTTTCACGTTTATTGATGACAAATAAAATTTGAACTGCGATAAAAGAAGCGAATGAACTTTAAATCAAATAAAAAGAGGGAAAATATTGATAAACATGATTGATGACAAGGTCATTCGGGTTTCTTTTTTTTGTTTGTTTGTTTTTCCTTTATTATTCTCATTTTTGGTTTCCTTTGCTTCTTAGAAACATAGAAGAAAAGATCCGTTTCAAATAACCGAAATACGATAACACCATTTGATTAATATTCTTTAAGAATCAAAGCAAGAAGAAAGGAAAGAAGAAGAAGAAGAAGAAGGAAGAAAGGAAGAAAGGAAGAAAGAAAGAAAGAAAAAACAAAGGAAGGAAGGAAGAAAGAAAGAAAGATTTCAAAAGTTCTCAATGAAATTAATAAAGTATAAACATAAATACCTGCAATTTTTATTTCTGTTGCTGTTTGCGTTTTCCAGCTTTCTGTCTTTTTAACGGAAAGCCACATTGTAATTAATAGCAAGAAAAGTCGAATAAAAGATTAGGCAGTAGAATTTTTCTAAGTGCAGAGAAATGTCTCAATGACATGCGTGAAGTCGGACTTAGTACCATTTTGTGATTGAGTTTGTGGGGTTTGCAGAGTCATAGAACATCTAAATATCCATCTGGGATCGATGGATGTTATTGTCCTGGCTCCTAGCATTTGTTGTTGGCACTCCGTCGCTTACGACGTCGAGGGTTCCAGTTGATCCGATCAACGAAACAGCCTGCTCGTGAAATTAACGTGCAAGTGGCTGAGCACTCCACAGACACGTGTACCCTTAACGTAGTTCTCGGGGGTATTCAGCGTGACACAGCGTGACAAGGCTGACCCCGTGAATTACAGGCACAACAGAAACAGGAAGTAAGAGTGAGAGAAAGTTGTGGTGAAAGAGGACAGCAGGGTTCGCCACTATCTCCTGCTGGAGCCTCGTAGAGCATTTAGGTGTTTTCGCTCAATAAACACTCACAACACCCGGTCTGGAAATCGAAACCGCGATCCTATGACCGCGAGTCCACTGCCCTAACCACTGGGCTATTGCACCTCCACTTGTCTTTAACATAACACTATGTCTATGGCCAGTACATTTAATTCTCATCGTCTTAGTTCGCCTCATTGTCAATATGGAATGAGACGAGTGGGCGCAGCTTTAGGCACTGGCGATTTGGACGGCCGACTGGACATTCAGGCTGTTTTGGCCACAATGCTTCCGAGCACTTGAGATAAATACGCGCACACATGTAGAAATATACGCATTCACATAGAAAGAGTGAAATGGAAGGAGGGACAGACAGACAGACTACAATTCACTAATTGAACATGATTAACATAACTACGTTCCCTTTCCTCATACACATGAAGAGAAATATACTCACACACGGGAAAAGCGATAGATAGATAGATAGATAGATAGATAGATAGATAGATAGATAGATAGATAGATAGATAAAGAGAGACCGAAAGTGAGAGGACGAGAGAAGCATTAAAATGAATGAAAGTTTGAAACGTTTGATGTCAAATAAGTCAGCGTCAAATCAGAACGCCAAATAGCCGGCAGCGCCAAAACGGCAACGCCAAAATATCTCTTACTCGTGTCAATCATACGTGATCTTGTCTCTTACCCGTGTCAATCATACGTGATCATGTGACCGATCAGGCTATCAGATGTTGTTACACATCGCCGGTCACAATTGGCTTTTGCATTGTTTTGGCCTTCAAATGAAGCCACTAGGCGAGCCGGCCAACAATCCCACCTGATCGAAGAGGGACTGGAACAATATGAAATGAAGTGTTTTGCTCAATAACACAACGCGCCGCCCAGTCAGGAAATCGAACTAACGATCTAGCGATTGTGAATTCAACAACCTAACCACTAAGCCACGCGTCTTCACACTTGTGTCGACAGTAGCCCCAAAGTTTAACTGTTTACTACTGGAAACAGTAGCAAGCATCGTAAAATAGTTGGGTATTTTTGTGGTTGTTTTTAGTTACTATCACCGAATCTGGATTCCGTTGTGGGAGGCGAGAGTGGGTTGTGGAAATACTAGCTACAAAGCATTCTTTTAAATTCTGTTAATTTATACTGAATGATAATTTTGAATGGGTTTTACAAGTTTAAAAGTTTACTGCACTACTAAAAACTGTTATATTATTGCGGCTCACAGTCGAGTACTGCTCACAGACCCGGACACACACACACACACACACACACATATATATACACACACGCACACGCACTCACACATACACACACTTGCGCGCACATACACACGCGCACACACATGATTTGTGCATTGCAGAAGTATGAGCAATTTATTAAATAGAAATTTTAACGACAAAATCTTATGTTGGCCCCCAAGGGTTATATGGACCCACATTGAGAATCACTGGTTTAAGTTGTCCTTGGCGCCACAAGCAAACACCCTCTCGATCCTCTCTCACTTAGCCACGCCGAGGAAGTAAGAGTTCGTGGGAGAAAAGGCTGCTCTAGTATTAGGTTGGTACTCGTTTTTAGCGAATTAGACTCGAGAAATGTGAACTGAAGCCTCTGACTCAAAGACACAACACACTGCTCGATCCAGAAATCGAACCAAAGATCTTAAGGTCGTGAGCCGAAAATTCAAACCATTATGCCACGTCTTCCCATATACGAACGAAACACTCTTTAATTACATTATTCTCTCGCTGTGCCTTCGTCAAACCAACGAGAACTTCTGTGTGGTAACTTAACTTGTTAGAAATAGTAACCAAATCCCTATTAGGTCCTAACCTACTGTCTTAGGAAAAGAAAAAGACGCACTAAGTAATAGGATCCTAGATGTACCCTGCCATCTGAAGAAAGGACTCATTAGATTATGTAGTCCCGGGTTCCATGCGCGTAGAAAAGGTGGGGTAGTCACGGCTGGAAAAACTTTGATCATAAGTTTACTCAATCAAGGATGAGTTTATTCTTTTATTCTTTTACTAGTTTCAACCAGATGCTGGGGCACCGCCTTGAATTCTTAGTCGAATGAATCGACTCCAGGACTTTATTTCGTTTTCTTAAGCCTGGCACTTATTCTATAGTTAACTTTTGTCGAACCGCTAAGTTATGGGGACGCAAACACGCCAACACAGATTGTCAAGCGGGGTAGAGGGACAAACACAGACACACACACATATATATATATATATATATATATATATATATATATATATATATATATATATATATATATATATATATATATATATATGTTAGGGACGACCGTGCGAACTCAAAAAGGAGATATGGTGACGAATGGAAGAACAGAGGACTCCTTTTATTTAAACGTGTCACACGGTCGAACATACAAATATATATCAAATGATGATATACAATGATATGTTATGCGTCGATAACATAGATGACCAGTAATGAAAGACCACAACCGAAATAAGATGAATAACAGAGTATATTTATTGTAGCGTTAAAGATGTATGTCTGTGTGAGAGTGTGAATGCGACATATAAGAACATAATCAAAGACAGGCCGTCGTACAAAGAAAAGTGTGTATGTGAGTGATACATGTGTGTATGAGTGTTTACAGCAGATAGAAAGAGAGTCAATAACACGTGGACAATTATACCAGATCGTTAGTACACTATAGGAAAAGTTCTGTATGTGAAAGTGAGTGAGGCTGAGTTTGGCAGAGTTGATCACTAGTTGTGATGTCGAGGCATCGATGCCTAGCCGTGATTCTTGTTATACAGATGTTCGTTGCTGGCTGTGGTTCTCTTGTCTGTTTGTTTACTGTGGTGAAGCTAAGTCACCTAACAGAATCGAAGAGAGAGATGGGCCGCGGTGTTTGGTTTGGTGTACATAGTAAATCGTGTTGACGCTGGTAGAGATTGTTGCTGGTTAGTAGTAGTCGTAGAATCGTGTTGGTCATGATGATGATGCTGGATAGTAGTAGTAGACTCTTGTTGCTGATGTGGCGACGGCGGAGGTCATCGTGGCTGGACGAAGCTGCTGAAGTGGTCGTTGGAACTGCTGCTGCTGTCGTGTGGTACACGGAACAGTTCTCAAAGAGAAACTGGACCGAGACGAATTATTGGGTATGAGTTGATCTATATATAGCGTTAAGAGGGCTCCAAATGCCTTTAGAATTTTACTCCATCACGTGACCTTATTAGGGGCCGTGATTGGTCAGTTAGCGTTCTGGCGGGAACGGTTCGAAGAAGTTGCCGATTCGAATAATGATCAGTCACGTGATGGACAAGGAATGGGTTCTCTACTACGCTCGCATTTATTTATATTTAAATGAGAAGATTGTATGTAATGGCGATAGTAGTTTGTATCTAATGGCGGGAGGTAGTTTCACTACATATATATATATATATATATATATATATATATAAAGTGTAGTATATTGCCACTTAAGTGTGGCTGACCCCTAGGGGTGGATGTTACTGTTGCTTTTAGCCCCAGGAGGACATCTCCTCCAGCTGGCTTATCGACACACGACTGTGTCCTGTTTGCCAAGGGAGTTATCCCTCTCACCACGACCAGCAGCACGAACGTATCCGGATTTCAGGGTTATTTCCCTTCTTCGGCGTTCGACAGCTGATGACCTTGGTGAGAGACCTTGGTTTTTCTCTCTCACCAAGGTCATCAGCTGTCGAACGCCGAAGAAGGGAAATAACCCTGAAATCCGGATACGTTCGTGCTGCTGGTCGTGGTGAGAGGGATAACTCCCTTGGCAAACAGGACACAGTCGTGTGTCGATAAGCCAGCTGGAGGAGATGTCCTCCTGGGGCTAAAAGCAACAGTAACATCCACCCCTAGGGGTCAGCCACACTTAAGTGGCAATATACTACACTTTATCGTGCAGTTACTGTTAATACTTCATTTAGAGAATTAACATTGCTTGTTTTCACCTTTTCAATATCAGTGAAGAATGTCACTGGAAAAGAAGATATAAGATTTTGCCAGGTTTTTCTCTCTCACCAAGGTCATCAGCTGTCGAACGCCGAAGAAGGGAAATAACCCTGAAATCCGGATACGTTCGTGCTGCTGGTCGTGGTGAGAGGGATAACTCCCTTGGCAAACAGGACACAGTCGTGTGTCGATAAGCCAGCTGGAGGAGATGTCCTCCTGGGGCTAAAAGCAACAGTAACATCCACCCCTAGGGGTCAGCCACACTTAAGTGGCAATATACTACACTTTATCGTGCAGTTACTGTTAATACTTCATTTAGAGAATTAACATTGCTTGTTTTCACCTTTTCAATATCAGTGAAGAATGTCACTGGAAAAGAAGATATAAGATTTTGCCAGGTTTTTCTCTCTCACCAAGGTCATCAGCTGTCGAACGCCGAAGAAGGGAAATAACCCTGAAATCCGGATACGTTCGTGCTGCTGGTCGTGGTGAGAGGGATAACTCCCTTGGCAAACAGGACACAGTCGTGTGTCGATAAGCCAGCTGGAGGAGATGTCCTCCTGGGGCTAAAAGCAACAGTAACATCCACCCCTAGGGGTCAGCCACACTTAAGTGGCAATATACTACACTTTATCGTGCAGTTACTGTTAATACTTCATTTAGAGAATTAACATTGCTTGTTTTCACCTTTTCAATATCAGTGAAGAATGTCACTGGAAAAGAAGATATAAGATTCTGCCAGGTTTTTCTCTCTCACCAAGGTCATCAGCTGTCGAACGCCGAAGAAGGGAAATAACCCTGAAATCCGGATACGTTCGTGCTGCTGGTCGTGGTGAGAGGGATAACTCCCTTGGCAAACAGGACACAGTCGTGTGTCGATAAGCCAGCTGGAGGAGATGTCCTCCTGGGGCTAAAAGCAACAGTAACATCCACCCCTAGGGGTCAGCCACACTTAAGTGGCAATATACTACACTTTATCGTGCAGTTACTGTTAATACTTCATTTAGAGAATTAACATTGCTTATATATATATATATATATATATATATATATATATATATATATACATATATACGACGAGCTTCATTCAGTTTCCGTCCACCAAATCCACCCACAAGCTTTTGGTCGGCCCGAGGCTATAGTAGAAGACACTTGCCCAAGGTGCCATGTAGTGGAACTAAACTCGGGACCATGTGGTTAGTATGCAAGCTTCTTACCACACAGCCACGTAGGAGTATGGGATAAACATAGTTAGGGATAACCAACAACATTCAGGCTTTCGTTCTCCATTTATCGGGTAATTTGGGAGTTAGAATTCATTCTATATCCCTGCTTCTCTGAGCTATCATGTACTTAGCCCTTCTAAGCCCAGTCGATACACCCATTTTCCTTCTTAAAGCCACTCTTACGATGCCTCGTTCCCCAAATACAGCTCTAAACATTTCACCCAATTCTTCAGTTCCACTAAAGAAACTTTGCAGACATTTGAGGGGAAGTCTTCTTCTTCTTCTTCTTCTTCTTCTTCTTCTTCTTTTTAGTCTTCTTCTTTGTCTTCTTGTTGTTTACCCCCACATCATTCCTAAACTAGAGCGTCTGTGATGGAACATCCCATAACAACTCATGTCATTCATTTATTTAGATTTACTGTACCTAGAACTATATTATATAATGTTTATTTACTTTCCCAGTAAGATAGAATGTGATTTGAGGAAGTTTTGGCTGCTATTTCCAGTGATCATGAAAAGACCATCTCCATCATCGTACGAACACCATTCACGTCAATTCCACCAACTCGAGTGAACCGGCAAAAGCAACAGGCTCTGCCAAACCTTCACCTCCTCTTCCTCCTCCTCCTACCCTTCGCGCTCATACGTGCATTTATATTAATTAATTTTTAATTAATTTAAATTCTGGTGTTATCTCCTCTGCCTTTCTTGCTTGGAATCAATCATTAAGATAGCGCTGAGAAACAAACATTAAGATAATGTTTGTTTCTCAGCACTATGAGATTGATTGAATTTTATCGCTCCACTACAATAAATAAATATGGTAGCGCCTACTTTACAACGTAAACAAAATTTTGTCACAGTGCATTCAACAGTATCAGTACTAACAATATTCATTGTTTGGTCAAGCGAAATATGTTACACTACCTTATATGAAATTCACAAATACATTACAACTGTAACTACTTGACACAGGGCTGGGTTAAGACCCACTGAGGCCCTAAGCGCTTAAAAGATTCTGATGCCCTCCAAGTATATGTAATTCAAAATATGTTGTCGGCACTCCGTCGCTTACGACGTCGAGGGTTCCAGTTGATCCGGTCAACGGAACAGCCTGCTCGTGAAATTAACGTATAAGTGGCTGAGCACTCCACAGACACGTGTACCCTTAACGTAGTTCCCGGGGATATTCAGCGTGACACAGTGTGACAAGGCTGGCCTTTTGAATTACAGGCACAACAGTAACAGGAAGTATGAGTGAGAGAAAGTTGTGGTGAAAGAGTACAGCAGGGTTCGCCACCATCCCCTGCCGGAGCCTCGTGGAGCTTTTAGGCGTTTTCGCTCAATAAACACTCACAACAGCCGGTCTGGGAATCGAAACCGCGATCCTATGACCGCGAGTCCGCTGCCCTAACCACTGGGCCATTGCGCCTCCACAATTCAAAATATAAACAATAATAAACCATAAAATAAATTTTTATTTTTCAAAATAAAATAAAACTAACAGTAAAATAGAAAATAATGTTTATTTTTGGATAATAAAAGTTTTCTCCTGTTTTTCTAATTGCAAAGTCTTTGATCAGATTTTCACTACGACCCATGAGCACTTCAAAATTATATTCCCGACCATATAAACCACTTCGAATATTATCTAAGCAAGTTTAAAGTGATTTCTTCTGTGCCAGAAACCATTTGCCCTTTCTGTGCCCCCCCCCCCATTCCCCTTCATACCCTAAGCACGTGCTTATTTTGCTTAATAGTTAATCGAGACAAGTTAAATAATATTATTATTTACTAGCTGGCTCCGTGCCATCAAAAATGACGGCTAAATGTAGTATTTTATTTACTCTTTTACTACTTTGCTTGTTTCAGTCATTTGACTGTGGCCATGCTGGAGCACCACCTTTAGTCGACAAAATCGACCCCAGGACTTATTCTTTGTAAGCCTAGTACTTATTCTATTGGTCTCTTTTTGCCGAACCGCTAAGTTACGGGGACGTAAACACACCAGCATCGGTTGTCAAGCGATGGTGGGGGGACAAGCACAGACACACAAACACACACACACACACACACACACATATATATATATATATATATATACGACGGGCTTCTTTCAGTTTCCGTATACCAAATCCACTTATGTGGTTGGTAAGCAAGCTACTTACCACACAGCCACTCCTGCGCCTATTTTATATATAAATAAGGTACAAAATAAGGTACATAATAATCACAGATACAAACATTCTCATACTTTCCTTGTTACACGCACACACATACACACGTATACTCACAGAGTTGAAACGCTGTTTGATTTTTCTTTTCAGCGTTGAAAGTTCAACATTCTATTTCCATTGCACACTCATACACACACACACACACACACACACACACACACACACACACACACACACACACACACACACATACACACACACACATTCACATACCTTCCTTTTACATACACACACATATACTCACGCAGAGTTGAAACGCTGTTTGATTTTCATTTTTTTTTCACCGTAGAACTTCCATCATTCTACTACCAAGTTTGCCATCACCCCTTCCTTCCTTCCTTATTCATCTATCACCCTTCTTTTCTCATTCATATGATGTGACGGAGAAATACACAAGAGTATTATTATAGTAGATATCTATTGAAAATATATAAATATACCAACCGTTGATGGTTTGGTCATACTCAAAATGTTACGCTGTTTTATACGGAGTTACTACAAGGAGTGCTGAAAAGTTCCTGGCTTTAAGGATGTGTGTGTGTGTGTGTGTTTGTGTGTGCAATGGAAGTGGAATGGTGAACATTCAACACTGAAAAGAAAAATCAAACAGCGTTTCAACTCTGTGTGAGTATGTGTGTTTGTGCATGTGTGTGTGTGTGTGTATTTGCATCTGTTTGTCCTCCACCTCTGCTTGACAACCGATGTCGGTATGTTATATCCCTGTAACTTAGCGGTTCAGCAAAAATAAACGATTGAATAAGTACCAGACTTGAAAAAGAATATGTACTGGAGTTGATTCACCCGACAAAAAAAATGCTTGAAGGCGGTGCCCCAGCTTGGCCGCAGTCTAATGGCTGAAACAGATAAAATATGAACGATAAAGATGTGGCCAGTATCTGGATATTCTTTTCTACTCTAAGGACAAGGCCCGAAATTTTTGGGGAGGATGCCAGTCGATTAGATCGACCCTAGTACGCAACTGCTACTTAATTTATCGATCCCGAAAGGATGAAAGGCAAAGTCGACCTCGGAGAAATTTGAACTCAGAACGTAAAGACAGACGAAATATCGATAAGCATTTCGCCCGGCGTGCTAACGTTTCTGCCAGCTCGTCACCTTAGGTGAAACAAATATTCTTTTCTACTCTAGGCACAAGGCCTGAAATTTTGGAGGAGAGGGCCAGTCAATTAGATCGACCTCAGTACACAACTGGTACTTAATTTATTCACCTCGAAAGGATGAAAGGCAAAGTCGACCTCGGCGGAATTCGAACTCAGAACGTAAAGGCAGACGAAATATCTATAAGCATTTCGCCCGGCGTGCTAACGTTTCTGCCAGCGCGCCGCCTGAGCCAGTTTCTGGATATTGATAACTATTTTAGCAGCCAAAACCTGGCAGAAGTTGGGAATGTGTGCACCGATATACGTGAACGATGTTCTTTGCATTTCGTTTTTCAAGTAATTGCTTTGATATTTTGCTTAACCTCTGCGTCGGTTGCAATTAGTTTTTCAGGTAATCCGTAGCTTATTCAACATACTACTGCTGCTGTTGCTGCTGCTGCTGTTAATTGTGATGAGGATGGCGAATGGGAGGGAAAATAGGAGGATGGGAGATGAGCTAGAGGGGGAGGGGAGGGGAGGAGGAGGAGGACGTGGAGGAGGACGACGACGAGGACGAGGAGGAGGAGGAGGACGTGGAGGAGGACGAGGACGAGGACGAGGAAGAGGACGACGACAACGCTGATAATGATGACGCTGATGATGATGATGACGACGATGGCGCTGATGATGATGATGATGATGATGACGATGATGATGAAGACGACTACAACGACGATGATGATGATGATGATGACGATGGCGATGATAATAATGATGACAATGAGGAAGATGAAGATGACGACGACGGCGACGACGACGATGGTAACGACGACGACGCTGGCGCTGAAGATGATGATGATGGTGATGATGATCGTGGTGGTGGTAGTGGTGGTGGTGGTGGTGGTGGTGGTGGTTTTTGATGGTTCATCTGATGCCGTGTGACACAAACGGCTTCCATATATTCATGCCAAGTGTTTCTGTCCAGAATCTAATCTTCGACTACGCGCATGACGTGCTCTCTCTCTCTCTCTCTCTCTTTGTATTGTTTTTCAACCACGTATATCTTCCTCTTCCTCCTCCTCTTCTTCTTCCTTCTGGCCAACACTTCGCAGTGCCCCCATAATATTCTATCTCATTGGATACGTTAAAATGTCTCCATTTGTTTCTCATAAGCCAGAGATAACTTTGGTGACCTCTCTTATTCTTTCAATTCATATAACAAAAACATTGGAAAGTTGTTTGGTCTTTTTTTTTTTGTGGGGGGGTTTCGTTTTCTTTTTGCTTCGAAATCATTGATGAAAAAAAAATGGCCGTCCTACTTACAAAAGTTTCTGAGATATCGGAGAAAACACTCAAACAATTGAACTGTAAAAAAAAAAAAAAAGAAAGCAACAACAGAGGCATATAATAATGTCTTTGATAGTTGGATACGTTGAATTCAGGGATTGGGTGGAGTGATTATAGGCGCGCACCAAAACAAAACAAAAAACAAAATTAACTAAGACACAGAAATAGTTCGTATTAGTTTAAAGAGGCACTCAGCAAAATGTTAGTTATACTAAACGAATCAGAGATAGTTTCATATAAAACAACGAACAGTAAAGCAATTTAACAACAAAAAAAATGTGAAAAAGAGAAGTAAAGAAAAATAAACACATTTTTTTAAAAATCGATGAATAAAAAAAATGAAAATCAATTTTATTTTTTAAACATTTTACAATCAAATTATATTTTAAATTTTTATTTGTTTTTATTTGCTCTCTCTCTCTCTCTTTATCTCTCTTCCCCCTCTCTTTCTCTCTCTCTCTTTCTCTTTCCCTCTCTCTCTCTTTATCTCTCCCTCTCTTTCTCTCCTTTCTCTCTTTCTTCTCTTTCTCTTTCTCTCTCTTCCTCTCCCTACTCTCTCTCCCCCTCTCTCTCTCTCTCTCTCTCTCTCTCTCTGCTGCATTCAAATAATTCAGTTGTTGTTTTTTTTTTTGTCTCTCCTAACTTTAAATAGTTTTTCAACTATTCTTGTTGTTTGGCGAGTGTTCTTTCCGTTGCAACAGTGTTCTGTGATAAGTGCTATTGCCAAGTTGGCATACAATTATGGTTAAGTCAATAATCTAGACGTCTGTCTGATAAACGTCGCACTTTCAATCCCACCAACGCCGCCACGGCTAATTCATTGCACGGTCATGTGGTTTAAACCAGCCAATCAATGACATTCCTTTGAGAGTGACACAGTAGAGCTATGTTGACTGGATAGGAACTGTCGACCTTCCGGTCGTTAGATTGCCATTCAATCAACTAGGCTGGAGACGAGGAACACTCGGAAGACTAACCCAACGAAAAAGGTCCCACGCGGCCATTTGACCTTACAAGTTTATAGTCAAATGTCGCCCTACCATCTTAAAAATGGAGGGATACGCATCATAGTTGTGTTTTGTTTAATGCGCTAAATAATAAATAAAAGGAAGAATTATCTTCAACAGTGTTTACTGATAACCCTTGACCCGACTAAAGTCTTGTGACTAGATTTGGCCAACAGAAACTGAAAGAAATTCGTTGTGTGTGTGTGTTAGAGAGAGAGAGCGTGTGTGTGTGTCTTTGTGTTAGAGCCTGTCCTCACATAGCTTAACAACCGATATTGGTTTATTTACGTTCCTTTAACTTAGAGGTTCGGCAATGAGACCGATCGAATAAGTAGCAGACTTTTAAAAAAAATAATAAAGTATTGAGGTCGATTCTTTCCATTAAAACCGTTCAAGGTGGTACTCCAGCATGACCGTACCTCCAATGACTGAAACAAGTAAAAAAGAATGAAAGAAGGTAAGAAAAAAAAAAATAAGAACACTAAACATTTCTAAAAAACAAGATGAACAAAACCAATTGCAGCGTAGAAGATATTTGTAAGCCATTCAAGAACACACAAAAACCGTTAATTTTCATTTGTGTCAAAATATTTTCGTCGCTTTGAAATCGCAACCTGTTCTCTGACAAAACTTGCGGTAGATTTTGATAAATGCACCCAAAACGAAAACCTCGGATTTTTTGCGTGGAACCAACTACCCTGACCTCCTAATGTACCGTAGATCCCTTATTTATGTTCGGAAAAAAAAGTGGGGATGGGGGGGGGGTCGGACCTGCTCTCCATCCCAGGATCATTGGAATTTTTTTTTTTTCGTTGAATGAATTACGGCGACCTTCTAATATGCCACAAAACACTTTTTTTGTCCGGAAAACGGGGTGGAATCCTCGGAAATTTCACACCACCCCTTCCCTGAATCATTGAAAAATGCTTGTTTTTTTTGTTTTGTTTTTTTCGTTGAATGAATTACGGTGACCTCCTAATATGCCACAAAGCACTATTTTGTTTAGAAAACGGAGGTTGGCGTGAGGTGGAACCCTCGGAAATTTCACTTGTCAAAATTTGCCCCAAGTTTTGCCAGAGAACAGGTCGTGGTTGCAAAGCGACGAAAATATTTTGACTCAAATGAAAACTAAATGTTTTTGTGTGTTCTTGAATGGCTTACAAATATCTTCCACGCTGCAATTGTTTTTGCTTCAGCACACGATCTCAGATCAAGTCACTTGCTATGCAAGTACATCTCCATAATAATGAACATAATATACATAATTGTCATATGCATGTTACGTGCGTAGATGAAGAAATAAGAGAAGAAACATTTATCAAAAAATAGGAGTGGAAATGTTTGTATACGTATTAGAGTATAGTTGGTGGTTGAAACAAGAATAATCTCTTTAAAAGAAAACTGTCTTATTAAACATAGATCTAGAGGCACAAGATCTCCAACCACAATATGAACATATTCTTCGAGAGAGTTAGGTGAACACCATGGTTTTTATAAGCCCAAGATGTTCTAGAACGCTTCATGAGTCTTTAGTCGAGATTTTTTTTTTTTTTTACCTTTACGACTATCACCGCCTATCACCAACTGACATTGCAGATGATTAGCTGAATATTACAGAATATAGTAAGGCGGTGAGTTGGCAGAATCGTTAGCACACCGAACAAAATGCTTAGCAGTATTTCGTCAGCCTTTACATTCTGAGTTCAAATTCCGCCAAGGTCAACTTTGCCTTTCATCATTTCAGAGTCGATGAAATAAATACCAGTTGAACACTGGGGTCGATGTAATCGACTTGACCCCCTCACCAAACTTGCTGGCTTTGTGCCAAAAATCGAAACTAATATTACAGAATATAGTACTGTTATTCAACAGCAGCAAGACATGGTGATTTTATTTGCTAGTGGAAGGTGGCGAGCTGGCAGAATCATTAGCACGCCGAACAAAATGCTTAGTGGCATTTCGTCCGTTTTTACGTTCTCTGTTCAAATTCCGCCAAAGTCGACTTTGCCTTTCGTTCCCTTTCAAGGTCGATGTAATAAGCATCAGTTGAGCACAGGAGCCGATATAATCTCCTAAAATTTCAGGCCTTGTGCCATAGCAGAAATGATATTATTCGCCGAGCTTACACATTCAATGTTCGCAATCGAGGAAGGTTGTCTGCTATAACATGATAATGTTGGTCAGAATATGATATATGAGGTTATTAAGTAGACAGGGTGGTGACGACTGCACTTTTTTTTCTTCTCTTTTTATTGTTTAAAAGAGGATGGAAAGGACAACACCTTTGGTGCATCTCTAAATCTTTTATCTTTAATCGATATTAGTCATGGGACTGTGGTCATGCTGGGGCACCGCCTTGAAGGATTTACATAAACATATCGACTTCGGTCCTTAATTTTTTAAACCTGGTACTTATTCTATCGGTCTCCCTTTGCTGAACCACTAAGTTACGGGAGACGTAAGCAAATCAACACTAGTTTTCAAGCCTCGGTGGGGGTAAACATATTTCAAGTAGGAAGTAGTAAGAAGAAGGATGTCATAATACCAAAACATGTCTGCAGTTGTCTTTTGTACTTACCTTGTTTCAGTCATAAGACAACGGCCATTTCTGAAACTCCGCCATAAAGGGTCTAGTCAAACAAATCGACCCCAGTTCTTATTTTTTTAAGTTTCGTATTTATTCAATCGATCGCTTTTGCTGAACTACTAAGGTTTGGGGACACAAACAAACCCATACCGGTTGCCGAGCGGTGATGGGGGACAAACACAAACGCATACACACACGCAAGCACGCACATTTACATATGTATATGTGTGTATGCATGACAGGCTTCCACACGTCAGCCCAGGGCTATAGTAGAAGACGCTTGCACAAGGTACCGGGCAGTGGGACTGAACCTGAAGCCATGTGGTCGCAAGCGGGTTTCTTAATCGCACACTATATCTGCGCCTGTTCCACACGGTTATGCCTGCGCTATAGTTTTGCCTTTTATCTTCTATTTGTTGCAGTCCATAGACTACGGCCATACTGGGGCACCCCCTTAAAGAATTTTAGTTCAATGAATCGATCCTAGTACTTTTATAAGCCTGGTACTTATTTTATCGGACTCTTTTACCGAACCGCTAAATTAGGGACACGTAAACATACCAGTGAAATAAAATCCACTGTGTAACATATTGTTGATATTGTTGATTTTTGTTCCGTGAATGTGCGTGTGCGCATGTATGTGTGTGTGTTTGTTACTCCAAGTCAGCTTTAACTGAATGAACTCGTAACATGTTGCTACTCAGTTAAGCTACATGTTGGATTTCTCAGGGGATATAAAACAGAAACCTTCAGGTTACACGGAATTTCCTGACAACAGAACTCAGTTCTTATTTCTCATTTTCTCAACTCTCTTTTTTGACACTAGAAGGCAAAAGCAAGAATCATCAAGATGAAAATTTATTAATTTTTTTTTTAATTACATTCTTGTATAGAAAACTTTAACAATTTACAAAACAAAATACCTGAATACTAAAAAAAAATTCGGTTGATAGTATTTGTCTAAGAAGCCTATTTTATGGATGATATTGTCGTTCAAATTTGATCGCTCTTTTGTGTGAAGTAGCTGTATCGCAGAAACGGATCTGTATGCACCAACTGATGTTGGATGAATAGTACTGAGAAAAAGGAGTCATCTCTGCAAGTTAACAGTTCTATGTCCAGTAATTTCAAACATTTTCATCTCTTTGAAATTTTCTTCATCATAAGACGATTGAATGCTCTCTTGATTGTTTCAACAGCTTTATTAATGCCAGCATTTAATCTCTGTAGTTCATCTAAAGTTACCGGTGAATCCAATAACAACTTAAGATGCTGAGTAAAATGCTTAGCAGAATTTCGTTCACCTTTACATTCTGAGTCCAAATTCCGCTGGGGTCGAGTTTACCTTTTATCCTTTTGGGTTCAATAAAATAAGTACCAGTTGAACACTGGGGTCAACGTGACTCATACCCTTCCCAAAATTGCTGGCCTTGTGCCAAAATGTGAAATCAATATTTCTGGAGTATATTATTACTTGAGATCTACAAAATCAATTGATAATTGTGCTCACTTCTTTTAATGATATTGCCAAAACATAAATTTTTCTTATGCAATAAAAGCTAGTTGTTGCAGATCGATATCATTAACTACATTTAAGGTGGCGAGCTGGCAGAATCGTTAGTATGCTGGGCAAAATACTTAGCGGCATTTCGTCCGTCTTTACGCTCTGAGTTCAAATTCTGCCGAGGTCGACTTTGCATTTTATCCTTTCTGGGTCGATAAATTAAGTACCAGTTGCATACTGGGGTCGATCTAATCAACTAGCCACCTTCCCAAAAATTTCAGGCCTTGTGCCTATAGTAGAAAGGATTATTAACCATGTTCATGATACAAGAATTTATATTCTGATCATCATCCAGAAATGTACCTTCAAACTCGTCATGGACTTTGTAAAGGCCACATTAACTTCATCGCAATTTGATTCAATTTCCTTATAAAGGAACAGCAAATGTAGCAAAAACAGCCAGAATTGATACTCGCGTTCATACTCCACCAAATTTAATCCTGACACTTGTACCACCAGCTACGACTTCAACTACATTTGTGTTTCAGAACTGAGGTTAAATTCAGAAAGTTTTGTTTGCAGAAGTCCGACATTTTTTCAGCAGGTGAACTTCCATAAATTCTAATCATTTCTAAATTCCATAATTCACCAAATGTGTGAGCATTTAAATTTAAATATCTCCGATCACACAGTTATTCATCGGAAGAAAGACTGAATTTTCAGAGTTCCTCTAATCACAAATTTTTCAGAGTTCCTCTAATCACAAATTAATAATAACTTGCTCTCTTAATCACAATTTTTCTCTGAAATTATTTTAATGTCGAATCATGTGTTAAATGAGGGCAATTATTTGATAAATCCAAACATGTAGCTGCAATAGATTTCTTCATGAAAACGCACTTTTAATTGTTATTATTCATGGGAAAAATCCATCGATAACAACTAATTTAGATACTATTTATTGTATAGTTTCATTCTGTTTTCACCCATAAAGAACGTTATTTTCTGCTGGTCGATACTTTGCCAAATGAGGTTTGTCTATTTCTGAAAAATTGTCTTCATGGATGCTCTTTTAGAGGCATAAAAGACCGCTTCTTGAACCATCGAAGTATTTTAAGATGGTTTTACAAGTTATAATTTGTTTTTAACTCAAGATTTCCCGAGAAATAAAATACAGTCATGGGAATTTTTGGTCACATTTTTAGAGAATTCAGGACACGAATATCCTCTTGGCTGGAGGGTTTAACTCAGTCGTCTATTGTTGCAGATAAAACCATGCCTTAGCTTACCGAGAACGATACAGCACATTCTGTCGTCTATGTGTAACGTGTATGTTGTAGATGTCATGTATGTAGCATTAGTACCTCTGCTGACATTTAGTTATATTTTATATTCTCTCGTGTTACTGCAAAGAAAGAAGACAATCTACTTGATACTTGGCATCTTAATTTTTGACACAGGTTTCTATATCATTGATGGAGAGTGGAGATAGTTGAGCAGTTGTTTCTGATAGTGTGGGGGGGCTGTGACTATGATGTCATTTAACCATGAGGCTATGTATACGCTTCCTGAAAGTTAAAAAGGGTGGGTGAAAGAACGGATGTTTGTAGTACTCTATTCAAAGAAATTGTTAAGTTGTTGTATACTGCATAGAGTTGATGTCCTAGAAGATGCTTTGCAAGCCAGCTTGCTTGTATGTCTTAAGGTGTTTCTATATGAATGAAGGCGCGGGGCTTAGTGGTTAGGGTATTCGGCTCACGATCGTAAGGCTATGAGTTCGATTCCCGGCGATGTGTTGTCCTTGAGCAAGACACTTTATTTCACGTTGCTCCAGACAACTCAGCTGGCAAAAATGAGTTGTACCGGTATTTAATTTTAATTTTTAATAAATTGAATTTAATTGAGTTTTTACCTGTAAATTTGGATTTTTATCCCTAATATTATTATTATTATTATTATTATTATATATATATATATATATATATATATAAGACTGTTAATTAAATATTTCTCTCATTGGCACAAAGCCTCAAATTTTGAAGGACGGTATATTGGGTCATATTTTCATTGGCATGGATGTGTGGTTAAGAAGCTCGCTTTGCAGCCTAGTGGTTTCGGGCGCAATCCCACTGCGCGGCATCTTGGGTGTCTTCTGCTGTTGTCCCGGACCAATCAAGGTCTTGTGAGTGAATTTAGTAAAAAGAAACTGTGCGGAAGCCTAGTGTGTGTGTGTGTGTGTGTTTAACACCCCACCCTATCGCTTGACACTCGATCTTGGTTTGTCTGCGTCCTTGTAACTTAGAGGTTCAGCAAAGACTCACAGAATACGTCCCAGACTTTGAAAATAAGTACTAGGGTTGATTTGTCAGACTAAAACCCTTCAAAGCAGTGCCTCAGCATTGCCGCAGTAAAGTGACTGAAATAAGTAAAAAGGATACTTTATGCGTGTTACTCCACTAAAATATTACTTCTCATAATTGTTCTGAATCTTTGAAAAGCATTACTCTTTTACTTGTTTCAGTCATTTGACTGCGGCCATGCTGGAGCACCGCCTTTAGTCGAGCAAATCGACCCCAGGACTTATTCTTTGTAAGCTTAGTACTTATTCTATCGGTCTCTTTTGTCGAACCGCTAAGTTACGGGGACGTAAACACACCAGCATCAGTTGTCAAGCGATGTTGTGGGGACAAACACACATACATATATACATATATACGACGGTCTTCTTTCAGTTTCCGTCTACCAAATCCACTCACAAGGCTTTGGTCGGCCCGAGGCTATAGTAGAAGACACTTTCCCACAGTGCCACGGAACCATGTGGTTGGTAAGCAAGCTTTACTGGTTTCAGCCACAGGATCAGGCCTTGCTGGGGTACCGCCTTTCTAACAGACATGAATTATCACTCTACAGTCCTCTGCTTTACATACTGAGTTATCGCGAGACACATGCAACTTCTTTTTTAATTACACCAGTGTGCACCTTATTACAAACTATCAGTTAACTCTATGGACTATTTCACAACTTTGACGGGTCCCATCGAAGTAATATGTTGATCAGTAAAACTCTTTATCAGCAAACGCCACTGATAAAATATGTTCTGCTCTAATAAATTTCTGATGTAACAATTGGAAACTAAGGCAGCGAGCTGGCAGGATCGTTAGCACGCCGGACGAAATGCTTAGCGATATTTTATCTGTCTTTACGTTCCGAGTTCAAATTCCGCCCAGGTTGACTTTGCCTTTTATCTTTTCGGGGAGTCGATAAATTAAGTACCAGTTGCGTACTGGGGTCGATTTAATCGACTGTCCTCCTCCCCAAAAATTTTGGGCCTTGTGCCTAAGAGTAGAAAAGAATAATTGGAAACTGATAAAGCAGCGAGTTGGCAGAATCATTAACACGTCGGACAAAATACTTAGCGGCATTTCGTCTGCCTTTATGTTCTGAGTTCAAATTCTGCTAAGGTCGACTTTGCCCGTCATCATTTCGGGGTCGATAAAATAAGTACCAGTTGAGCACTGGAGTCGATGTAATCGACTTTTCCCCTACCCCGAACGCGTTGGCATTGTGCCAAATTTGAAACCACTAATTGCAGAAGGAATATGGATGAGACTATATTCTGTAATTGGCACCCACAGTTTTCTTTTCTGATATTTTTATTTCTTTCACATAAACAATTGTAGTAAATGTCATATTGTTTCACTTGTTAGGATACTATCAGCTTTAATGAATTTGGTGGTATATTAGAGTGATCTCCCCTTGACTTTTTTGTTTTTGTTTTTGTTTTTAAATTCTCTCTGTAAGAACTGACGTGGTTTGATATTATTCAGGCTAAATTCGGCCCCGAAAGAACAAATTGACCGGCCCGATTTCTTTTTTTTTTTTTTGTGAAGCTTATTGTTCCCCATCTATGTAATCCAATATGTCCCCTATCAAGATGATAGCAATTTGAGAAAGATCAGACTTCTAAATCTAACAGATCACCATAGAAACGCCCTCATTGAGTACTTATTTTTTAAGTTTGGTATTTATTCTATCAGTCTCTTTTTACTGAACCACTAAGTCATGTGGACATAAACAAACCAACACCATTTGTGAAGCAGTGGACACACACACACACACACACACACACACATATATATATATATATATATATTTATATATATATATATATATATATATATATAATGATAGGCTTCCATCGTTTCCTTCTACCAAATTCATTTGAAAGGCACTGGCTGACCTAGGGCTATAGTAGAAGACATTTTCCCAAGATACAATGCAGTGGAACTGAACCACAAACATATAACTTCCCTTCATATGATATTTTCAGCAAAAAGAAAAATTTGATACTTTAACAGAAAAACATAACCAGCATTTATACAAAAACTGTTGGAAGAATTTTTTATTCTGAAAGAGTCATGTTTATGTTACCAATTGGAGTAGATTGGCACTGGATTTTGCATTTATTTGTTCATCCAGGCTCATTTTTTCACTATAACGTCCTGTGTTCAAATCCTGGGGAAGTAGATAGAATCGATCTATTTGTTTATCCTATGCTGAATCATAAGAATATATCAGGGCCAGTAATCATTTAAATATAAAGTGGATGAGAGACAAATGTGTACCAGGATAAGATGCAGGTCTAACATGAGAGGCCTTTTTTTGACATGAATTTTGTTTTACACAACACCACAAAACTGCTGCTGCTGCCTATGCTAATGTATGATACCATTCTGTGATACCTACTCACAGCTAGATAGACATAGATGCCAAAGTCACACTATTTTGGCCATGGATACACACAGCACAAATGTCAGGATATGGACTGCTGACCTCTTGGTGGTTATCAAGTGATTCATTGATTCATTCATCTATGACTTAAATAAAATTTAATACCTTTAATATATTTTACACTTGATTTCATCAGCAACTTTTTTTCCTTCCAAATGCTAATTTATTCTTTACAAGCTCAAAAACCACTTGTTCAAATTCATTCATTTAATGCATGCAAATATTTTAACATGTCTCTACAGCCATGCTAATACAGTTGGATAAGATTAAAATTTAAGAAATTGATATGGTATGGTATGGTATGGTTATTTCTTAATCTGCTCAATCTATCAAGTGGGGATGATACCTACTTTATTGATGATCAAAAGGAAGCAAACAGGTAAATCCTTAATAAAAAGGTACAGGAAAAGACAATAATAGAATTTGAACTTATGACAAATAGGATCAGTTATTTAACATCTTACCCCTCATCCACTGGTACAATGACAAAACTGATCCCCTAAATCTTATTGCAAAATATCACAGACAAGTCATTTTGCATTGGCACAAAAAGTGTGTAGTCTTTCCTCACAAAGAAATTCTGCCCAAAATATGTTTCCAACAAATGAATCTCTGGCAAGATATATTCTATCTTTTCAAAACACTATTCTTTGGCATTCTCTACTCAAAAACAAGTTCCCTTTGATGTGTACTACACAAACGCTCTCATTTTTGCTGTAGTTTTTTGCTTCATAGAAGCATTCTCTGAAGACCAATGTGTGAATAAAACAGCTGCTGCTAAACGTGCTCGGTTTTCATAGAGATCCAGGTCATGGTACCATTCCACACTACCCCACTTCTGGGTCTGAAATACAAATAGCAGAAAATATGTTTTTAAAAAATATGAATAATTAACATAATATAATTTGTATGTATGTGTGAGAGTGTGCATGCATAGGTGAATATATATGTATATGCATGTATGTTTGTGAGAGAAAGTGTGTGTGTGTGTGTGTGTGTGTGTGTGTGCACGCAAAAGCTATAAACTGGAATTGGTTGGACAAATCTTCAAACAACATTTTCCCCCATGTCTTTCAATTTTGCATAATTCCATCTCTGCAGCTAAATCTTCTCTCGATACTGATGTAATCATTTATTTCTCATAATATCTAACACCAACAGATGATTTTTTTTTTTTTTTTTTTTTAAACAATATGTGTTATCCATTCACACACATTCATGCCTATAGACTTGCCTTCTCTATGCACTAGCTACTGTATATGGTACACAGTCATATAAACTGCCTTGAAAATTATTTAATAAATACAATAGCAAATATAAGTTATAAGGACTAAAAATTTTAAATCCAAAAATAAATCAATTAAAAAAAATCAAAATTAATTCTGTTGTATCTGGGGAGAGTCATTTTCTTATTGTGCCTTAAAATTTAACATACTCACCGGTAAAATTTCCACTTATTTTTCTTTTTATTTTCCTAAAATTTTCGTTGCGTTTTGCAACCTTATCAATAGTCTTGGGACAGTCGAGACTATTGATAAGGTTGCAAGACGCAACAAAAATTTTAAGAAAATAAAAATAAGAAATAAGTGGAAATTTTACTGGTGAGTGTGTTAAATTTTAAGGCACAATAAGAAAATGACTCTCCCCAGATACAAAAGAATATGCTTCAACACACGAAATCACATAAAAAATCTTGCAAACCAAATCCAAAAACGAAAAATTAATTCTAATAATCAGATAATTTTGAAAGTTATATGCTAAAATGTCTATTCTCCACAAACAATCAAGCCAAGTTTCTAATTTATGGATATCTTCCTCCTCCCTTCCCACTAGTCTCAGGGGCCCTGTAAAGGGTCATGGGCACTGCCTGCTTCCTGACTAACAGATAAAAGAAAAATAAGATTTAACGTTTCTGTTGCCATATTAAAACTTACTAGAAAGTATTTTATATATAAGGGACATAATTCCCAACAAGAAAAGTTATTTGTAGTGTTGTTATCATCAATAATATTGTCTTAATGTATTGCATTGATGATAAAAGACACATGGGAATATTAGATGCACCCTATTTTAGCAGCAGTCGTTGCATATCTCAGACTGAGTTTCAAACTGACAACTTTACACTCACTGCAGTCTCATCTCCCGAGGGAACTTTTCTGACAAGGAGACTATGGTAGCTTGGTCAAGCATTGAGGTGCCCCCATGATGGACTCATCCAGAAGGCAATAGCACCAGATCCTCCCCCAGGTTGGCATAAGCTAAGACGTGGCTCACAACAGTCAACGAAGATATGGAGCTCTTTTCTAGCACCTCAAGTTTTGGCGTTCATCGCTGGAATCGGGAACAGCTTCAATACACCGCAGAATCAGCCGCTAATATGATGTGATGAACTCAATAGGAACCAGCTTAAACTCTCCTGGATGAATGCCAGAGTAACAAGAACAACTTCAGCACTACATATTCAGAAAAAAATGCTAGTGATTCTCAACCAGTTTTTAATTATGGATCCCTTAAATTACTATTTTATTCAGGTGGACCATCATAGCCATTTGATTTTAAAAACTAGTTTTACAGATACTTCTTTCAACATTCCTATTTTGTTTCTCACACATTCCCTTGTATAGGCTGAGCTATGTAAAACACCAGCGAAACAAACCTAGCTGCTTCTTACAATAAATATATTTAAAGTAAAATGTTGTTGCCAGTGCCACTGGACTGGCTCCCGTGCAAGTGGCACGTAAAAAACACCTTTTTGAGTGTGGCCGATGCCAGTACCGTGTGACTGGCACATAAAAGCACCCACTACACTCTTGGAGTGGTTGGTGTTAGGAAGGGCATCCAGCTGTAGAAACTCTGCCAGATCAGATTGGTGCAGCCTTCTAGCTTGCCAGTCCTCAGTCAAATCGTCCAACCCATGCTAGCATGGAAAGCGGGCGTTAAACGATGATGATGATGATGATGATGTTTTCATAGGCCCATAAAATATTACTGTGGGCCCCTAAAAATCTTACATGGACTACAATGGGTCATATGGAACCTTGTTGAGAACCACAGATTAAGTGCATTAAAGCATGTAATATTTAAAGCAACTTTGCATATAAGACCTGGAAAGGATTTTTTGAGACATTTTTGTGGGGGGAAAAAGTGCATCTTATAGGTCAATGAATATAGTATTTTCCCATGATGGCAAGAGTTAGCTGGGTCTGTTATACAGCATGCTGCCATGTATTCACAAGTCTAAGAATTCTATTAAGGAATTTTCTTGGGCAGATAAATATTTCAACCCATTCAGAGTTCCATGCCAAAATAGGGGAAAATCCTTAAATGAAAATTATTAGTCTACCAAATTATTAGTCTACCAAATGTTTTCTAGGGGATTATTTATTTGACCATGTTGTTGTTTAGCCCCAGGTCAACTCTGACAGAGCAAAACATGACCAAAGTTGTTCCAGCCACAACTATCACTTTCATTATACATCATAGTTCCATGTCCACTTCCTAGGTTGGCATGGGCTGAACACTTGTTACTGCATTTCTAGATGAATCAGAAGACGACGTCTAGTTTGGTGTCTATGGCTAGATGCTCTTCCTAACACCAACCAGAGTATGCTATCTTAAGTTCAAACAGAGAATCTTAAACTGCATTATCTAATATGCACTTTTTAAAGAAAGTCTGGTGTAATTTGACTGCCATTTCTAGCAGGTTAAGCTCCTACATAGCAACTCTCCATTGATTCACTTAATTAGTCAGAGTCAGGCTCTATTTACATTCAAATAATACATGTAGCAGTCATTCTGAGACACATATGCATGTATAAACATATATATAGGGTTAATAAACATAACAGCTCTTTGTAAAGCAACAATCATAACTTTAATCTGCAAATAAATATGTTAATAAAAATCAAAATATTGTGATTGATTTTAATTGAGAAAAGCACACATCCAGATCAAATAATCAAGCTCCCAGCCAACCAACCCTACAAATTTTACTACTACTACGAGTAGTACTACTACTACAAAGAATTTTAACGCTAAAGAGGAAGACGAGATAATATTTGGGACAATTCACTAAATATAGAAATGGAATACATCATCATCATCATCGTTTAACGTCCGCTTTCCATGCTAGCATGGGTTGGACGATTTGACTGAGGACTGGTGAAACCGGATGGCAACACCAGGCTCCAATCTAAATTTGGCAGAGTTTCTACAGCTGGATGCCCTTCCTAATACAATACATATATACGAGGGGGTGCTGAAAAATTCCTGGTTTTAAGGGTATCGTGAAAAGCCTGATTGGAGGCCCAACCTTCCAAGTTCTTTTACAGGGCTTAGAAAAACTGAAGGGTTGCTGCAATAAGTGTGTGAATCTGAGAGGGCAATATGTTGAATAAAATCATAATTAACTAATCTACCTGTATTTTCTTTTACCCAATACCAGAAACTTTTCAGCACCCCATCATAACAACATACATATAGTAAGAACATACCTGAAATTCCATCTCCAAACGGGAAAGATATACAGCATCATTCACAGTCAGGTGGCGCTCGACTAAACCCATAGTTAGTATCAGAGACTTCACACATTCAACAGCACTGAAAATCCCTGCAGACAAATAAAAGGTTAAAAAAAACTATTGAAATACATGGTATCGACGTTTCCCCCCCCCACACACACACACACACACACAAGAATTCACAGAGCAGATGCTTTCGCACCAGTTTTTAAAGTGATAAACAAAAAAGAGATATACTTCATGGGTTGGATATTTATCTATTACCTACTCTTTTACTCTTTTATTTGTGTCAGTCATTTGACTGCAGCCATGCTGGAGCACCGCCTTTAGTCGAGCAAATCGACCCCAGGACTTATTCTTTGTAAGCCTAGTACTTATTCAATCGGTCTCTTTTGCCGAACTGCTAAGTTACAGGGACATAAGCACACCAGCATCGGTTGTCAAGCGGTGTTGGGGGGGACAAACACAGACACACAAACATATACACACACATACATATATACATATATATACATATATACGACAGGCTTCTTTCAGTTTTCGTCTACCAAATCCACTCACAAAGCTTTGGTCGGCCCGGGGCTATAGTAGAAGACACTTGTCCAAGGTGCCACGCAGTGGGAATGAACCCGGAACCATGTGGTTGGTAAGCAAGCTACTTACCACACAGCCACTCCTGCGCCTATGTAACTTTTGTTCAGGAAATATTGAAACCAATATTGCAAACCTACAAATCTCTCATCAGTTCCATAGTGCTACCACTGCTTACAGTGGTGAGTTTATACCATGCGATGTGACTTAGTCATTGACAGTCAGTAATCTTGGTCATGGACACATGCTGTGACTGTGACAGAGTACTGAAACTGACAACAACACCAGAGCTAATGATTGAGTATCCTATCAATATCAGGTTGCTTGTGAGCACTAAATGGTAATGAATGACCCAGTACAACTTGTTATATGGTCAGGTCATTGGTGACTAAACCAGCAACCCCACCAAGCTTGCTTGAAGACAAGGGAGATTTTTGGACACCTTGTGGGATGAAAAACAACTCATCTAAAATGAAGATGAAGTCAGGAAAGTCAACAACCAACAAATTTTGTGTAAATATGCTTATTTGTAATGTATGCAAAGACTGGACTTCTTAGTTGATTGCATGGAAGAAACATACCCACCAACAAACAAGTTTCAACGAGCAGAAAGGTAATATCCAGCAACATCACTCAAAGCCATGTACTTCAGAGATAAGTGGACATGTAGATCACCCAGAACATCTTGTTGCATCCTTGATAAATTCCCCCTTATCTTGGCAGCCTTGCCACCAGTCCAGGAGGTCAGAGATGAAAGACTGAGATTGGTCATCCAGGACAGCCTCCTTCACTATAATCCGAGTTCAATGCAAGTCAGAATTCAAACTTCTTCACAAATCGACAGCAAACCTTTCATCGCAATGTTCAGGATACCACATGCATCTGTGACTATGAAATACTGCCTACTCTAGTTTCATCATACACAAGGTATAGTATAGGCTAGAGCAGCAGTAAATATCCAGTATACACTGTGGGTCAATAAGAGGTGGAGTCTTGGTCATCTTCAAAGACACAGGCAAGCAACATATCCTATCAACTGAATTATTCAAATCTTACATGATGGCTAGATGTCTAAAAACAAATACAACTCTGAAACTATTCTTAATCCATTCTCTTTTTACCTAAATCCATTGCTGGTAGATATCACAGCGCACTGGAATTAAACCCAGTTTCTAAATCTCTGAACAGTTCTTAAATATTCCTCATTTTATATAAGACCACAGACTTTTGCAGGTTTTAGTCAGGTTTTAGTTCCTTTCTCTCTCTCTCTCTCTCTCTCTCTCTCTCTCACACACACACACACACACACAGACACACACACACACACACACACACACACACAGCAGCAGCAGCAGCTCAACTGCCTACATAAAGGATCTGCATATCTACAAGGTACCAAATTTTATTCATCAAAAGTGCAGTAACTTCATAAGGAACATATCATAGATAACTGTTAAGGAACATTAGCTTCACTAGCAATGATTCTTTTTAATCTCTTAGATAAGGAAGCCTATATGTTGTAAAATAAATTCCATGTTACTACCATTTACATTGGGTTGTTTATCACATGGAGCACAAATAGACATTAATATGAAAGAACATCAAGAGAATATTATTTGGTCATGCAACAGTTGAGAAATTCAATAAATTAAATAAGGGAAAATTTAAACATCAAAAGTAACATCTACCTGTTAACCCCCACATGGTGTATGAATTCAGTTGTGTGTGTATTCCACCTATCGTAGCATCTGAGATGCAAGGCAAAGCAAACGTTGTAGTCGTCTCAATTGGTACGTTATATCTACAATCATAAAACAACCCACGTCAGGATTACATGAACAGGTTACACGTTTACACTTCTTTAATTCACAGTTAAAACTGGCATTTCATTGGGTTTTTTTGCCTACATAAACATTTACATAAAAATATACACAGAGGCATGCATGTGTGTATGAGTTAGAATGAGTGGGGTGGATATATAATTAGGATATACTACTAGTATGCATTTATTCATATTTAGTATACCAATTCTCCTGCTTTTAAGTTAGCTCCTGTGTAGGGCTCTTCATTAGGCTTTGGGCCCAACAATGACACTTCATGCATTGAGTACATATTAAATTTCATTAAACTTGAACAATATTTTTTCAAGCAATGAACAATTTTCATCAAGACAATGATATAATTTGTTGACTAGGAACTTATTGCAAACCTGCATTTTTTGTCTTCCCATTCAGGGGTCAATACAATTTTTTTTTTTTCTGTCTAACCTCTTTCTTTCTCTCACTCTCTCTCTCTCTTTCTGTTGATTGTTTTCAACCATCACCTTCACCAGTACCACCACATCTGCCATACACACATCATTCAGACTTCTGAACCACCACCATCAATACCTTTGGTTTTGTTACCTCCCCCCCACCACCACCACCATCACCACTGTCTTTCATAACACTTACTCTCTGACCGCCTTAGCTACCACTACCACCACGATCATCACTGCCACCTCCACCTCTATCACAGCTACAGCTCATACTATTACTATCACCCCATTGCCACCGGTCAGTATGTTAGTTCAATATGTTAGTTCGGTGTTCAGTCCCTCTTTCTCTCACATACCCACTCTTTCTCTCTCTCTATTATTACTCCCACTACCACCATCAACACTACTACTTTTAATAAAAACATCATCAACTCTCCCTAAATTTCTTTGTCTCTCTTTCTCTCCCTCTCACTGTCTTTGCCACCGCCCTCACCGTCTCTATGCCTACTATTACTCTCACCCCAGTATGAGCAATAGTAGAAGTGTCAATGAATAGTGAGAGAGGGTAAAAGTGTGACACACTGACACACAGGGTTTAGTTTTCGCATTTATTATATTAGATATTTTGTAGTTTGTCTTGTAATGTTCAGTACATCTTACTCTAATAGCTATGGTAGACCTTGCTTAAAGCAACCACCCTATCTCACTTAAAGTGGCCACTCTAACTCCTATCCTCCATCTCAGTTGGGGAGACTCATTAGTCTTGCAAGTTACAAAGTAACCTCATTAATGTTGGTGCCACAATAAAAGCACTTAATGCACCCTGTAAACAGGTAGGCATTAAGAAGGGTATCCAGCTATAGAAACATTGTTAAAACTGCAACACTGGAGGAAGATGTGGTATTCCAACCCACTGGATTCTATCAAAACGTCCAACCCATATCAGTATAGAAAGCAGACTTAAAAATGATGACGAGGAGGAGGAGAATGATGATGATGATGATGATGAGATGGCTAACCTTGATGGTGACGGTTGAAACTTTACTGCAGCAACAGTCTCTATTGCTGGGTAAGGTACATAACTCCTGCTTTTCTAAGTACATTTGATTTGACAAACAGGTACTATTATTTTCTACTCTAGGTACAAGGACCAAAATCTTGGGGAAGGGGACCACTCAATTAGATCGACCCTCATATGTAACTGGTACTTAATATATCAACCCCAAAAGGATGAAAGGCAAAGTCGACCTCAGCAGAATTTGAACTCAGAACATGAAGACAGACGAAATACCACTAAGCATTTCGCCCGATGTGCTAATGTTTCTGCCAGCTCGCTACCTTAAACAGGTACTATTCTATAGCATGGTGGCATGCTTAGTAATAGCAAGAACATCTAGGTGTAATATCAGTTACTCTCATGAAAACCATTCCACTAATGCTACCTTATGAAAATTGATCCAAAACAGTACAAAAGCTATTCCTATAAATGTTTAAATTTAAGCAATTTCTGAAATCTAATAAATTCCACTGAGAAAATTTAATGTTAGCACTTTAAACTACCAAGCGTTTTTTCTATTTATTTCATTCTTTATGCCTGCCACCTTCAAATCAATACTTCTTCCTTTTTTTTTTTTTTTTTTGTCATCATATAAATGCAGGCATAGCTGTGTGGTTAAGAAGCTTGCTTAACAATTATGTGGTTTTGAGTTCAGTTCTGAATGTCTTCGATTATAGCCCCAGGTCAACCAATGTCTTATGAGTGAAATTAGTAGATGGAAACTATATGGAAGTTCACTGTGTGTGTGTGTTTGTCCCTACCCACACTATTTCACGACTGGTGTTGGTTTGTTTACATCCCCGTAACTTAACAGTTCAACAAAAAAAAAAACCAATGAAATAAGTACTGGACTTAAAAAACAGTAAAAACTAAAAGAAATGTGAGGTAGAAGATTGCCAATGTATCACACAAGAAGGAGAAAAAACACCAGAATATGAACAAAAACTGTTCACAAAAAATTAGATATTCTACTGCAATTGTGACTTCTCAAAATTTACCAGGTAAAATGACAACAAATAACTTACCGATTTTTAAACCAGTCAATAATTGGATCCCACTTTTGTTTCTGCAATTCCAATAAGTCCTCAGGTTCAGACATTCGATAACTGCAAACCAAAACTATGAGATTCAGTGTTTATGGATAGATAGAGGAAGGTTTTTAAATTATCTATTTCCAGCATTCAGATTACTCTATCAAACATAATGCTTACTTATTCACATTGTTTTGAATTAATCATGCATCATCTTGTAGCTTTGAGATTTTGATGGTAAGAGTGTTTATTTTCAGAATGACATTTTAGGGTAACTGTCAGAGGTAGGATCTGGACAGACTGAACATAAAACAGAATATTTTGGCCAGATATGGCGGGTTAGAATGCGAAAGGGTTAACAAATAAATTCTATGAAAACAACAATATACCAAAAGAAAGACTTCTAGCTTCATCTAGCTATTTAGTCTGTTTCTTTTTTAGTTTTTTTTAACAAGTGCTGATGTGCATGTGTGGTTAAGAAGCTTGCTTCCCAACCATGTGGTCTCAAGTTCAGTCTCACTATGCAGCACCTTGGGAAAATGTCTTCTACTATAATCCAAATCCTTTCAAAGCTTTGTGAGTGGATTTGGTACATGGAAACTAAAAGAAGCCCATATCATCATCATCATCATCATCGTTTAATGTCTACTTTCCATGCTAGCATGGGTTGGACGGTTTGACTGAAGATTGGCAAACCAGGAGGCTGCACCAGGCTCCAATCTGATCTGGCACGGTTTCTACAGCTGGATGCCCTTCCTAATGCCAACCACTTCGAGAGTGTAGTGAGTGCTTTTTACGTGCCACTGGCACGGGAGCCAGTCACACGGCACTGGCATCGACCACGCTCAAATGGTGCTTTTTATGTGCCACCAGCATGGGAGCCAGTCAGGTGGCATAAATATATATATACACATACACACATGTCCATGTGTATGTGTGAGAATGTGTATGTATATATATATATATATATATATATACCGTTGTCTTGACATCATGTGATGATCATAAATGAGCCTCGCCATCATCATACAAGCAATGGTGCTTGTTTCCAGTCTGCCATGAGAAACATGTCTGGCCAAGGAAACAGGAGAGAATTGACAACTTGAAGGGCATCTGGCTGTAAAAAACCTGCCTCAATAAATTCCATCTGATCCATGCAAGCTTGGAAAATTGAGGCAACATTAAATGATAATGATAATAACAACAAATTCTAAATTAACCCTTTCATTACCATATTTATTTTGAGACCCTCTGTGTTTCTTTCAATTAATTTTAAATATAACAAAGAATTTAGTAAAATAACTTAGTTATCATTAAGCTAGTGTTAGGAACATAAATTGAGACTAAGGTTCGGTGGTAGATTTTAATTCAAAACTTTTGAAAACCAGACATGTGTACAACAGAGCCAAAGACGGTTTCAGCTGGGTTGGTAATGAAAAGGTTAAACAAGAAGTAAGTTTGTAGCATTTATACTGTTAACAGTACAGTAAAACAGACAGTCCATCAAAATGATAATGGTATCTTTTATCTTTTACTTATTTCAGTTATTAGGCTGTGGCCTTGCAACTGCACTGTCTTGAAGAATTTTAGTCAAACGAATCAATCCCAGTACATTTTTTTTGTTTTTTTATAAGACTGGTACTTATTCTGTCAGTCGCTTTTGCCAAACCACTAAGTTACAGAGACATAAACACACCAATACTGGTTGTCAAGTGATGGGAGTAGGGGACAAATACAAAGACACACACACACATATATGTATATACATATATATAATGTTTTACCAAAAGGGAAAACTATAATTGTCACTAAGTATGACTAGGGAGTTAGAAACACCTGCATTACAAGAAATAAGAGCTAAAATGCGCTAAAGCTGTAGTCAAAGCACTTAATTGTATACATATATACTGACAGGGACTATAATTACCCAAAAACATCAATCAACAATTATATATATATATATATATATATACATATATATATATAGATAAAAAAAAGTGTAGGTGGCATACAAGTGGGTATATATTTATAAAAAAGAAGTTTGAAAACGCCAATATATAAAAAATGAATTTTAATTTATAATTTTGTCACAGATATTTTTAACATGTTTAAGGTTTGTTTTTTCAAGAACCGAAACATGTTAAAAATATCTCTGACAAAATTATAAATTAAAATCCATTTTTTATATATTGGCGTTTTGAAACTTCTTTTTTATAAATATATATGTATGTGTATATATATATATATATATATATATATATATATATATATATATATACGAACACACATAGCTACCATCATCATTGTTTATGGTCTGTCTTCTATGTGTGCATGGGTAGGGGTAGGACGGTTGACAGGAGCTGGCCAGGTAGAAAACTATATATATATATATATATATATATATATATATATATATACATATATATACATATATATATATATATATATATATATATATATATATACATATATATATATATATATATATACATATATATACATATATATATATATATATATATATATATATATATATATACATATATATATATATATATATATATACATATATATATATATATATATATACATATATATATATATATATATATACATATATATATATATACATATATATATATACATATATATATATATATACATATATATATATATATATACATATATATATATATATATATATACATATATATATATATATATATATATATATACATATATATATATATATATATATATATATATATATATACATATATCATCATCATCGTTTAACGTCCGCTTTCCATGCTAGCATGGGTTGGACGATTTGACTGAGGACTGGTGAAACCGGATGGCAACACCAGGCTCCAGTCTAATTTGGCAGAGTTTCTACAGCTGGATGCCCTTCCTAACGCCAACCACTCAGAGAGTGTAGTGGGTGCTTTTACGTGTCACCCGCACGAAAACGGCCACGCTCGAAATGGTGTCTTTTATGTGCCACCCGCACAAGCCAGTCCAGGGGCACTGGCAACGATCTCACTCGAAAATCCTACGGGAGCCAGTCAGGTGGTACTGGCAACGGCCACGCTCAAAATGGTGCATCTCATGTGCCACCCGCACAAGAACCAGTCCAGGGGCACTGGCAACGATCTTACTTGGCTTGCCGGGTCTTCTCACGCACAGCACATTTCCAAAGGTCTCGGTCAGTAGTCATCGCCTCGGTGAGGCCCAATGTACAAAGGTCTTGCCTCACCACCTCAGCCCAGGTCTTCCTGGGCCTACCTCTTCCACGGGTTCCCTCAACTGTTAGGGTGTGGCACTTTTTCACGCAGCTATCCTCATCCATTCTCACCACATGTCCATACCAGCGCAATCGTCTCTCTTGCACGCCACAACTGATGCTTCTAATGTTCAGCTTTTCTCTCAAGATACTTACACTCTGACGGGTATTCACATTGACATTACACATCCAACGGAGCATACTGGTTTCATTCCTTGCGAGCTTACGTATGTCCTCAGCAGTTACAGCCCATGTTTCACTGCCATGTAGCATGGCTGTTCGTACGCATGCGTCATACAGTCTGCCTTTTACTCTGAGTCCCTTTGTCGCCAGCAGGGGTAAGAGCTCTCTAAACTTTGCCCAGGCTATTCTTATTCTAGCAGCTACACTTTCAGCGCACCCACCCCCACTACTAACTTGGTCACCCAGATAGCGGAAGCTATCGACTACCTCTAGTTTTTCACCCTGGAATGAGATAGAAGTTGTTTCCTGTTTGTTTACAGTCTTTATTGCACCTGAACATCTGCCACAAACAAAAACTAACTTGCTAGTTAACCTGCCTTTGATGTTGCTGCACCTCTTATGTGTCCATAGCTTGCACCGGGTACATCTTATAGAGTTACTACCTACTCCTTTTCTACATACTGAGCAGGGCCATCTACCTGAATATACATATATATATATACATATATATATATATATATACATATATATATATATATATATATATATATATACATATATATATATATATATATATATATATATACATATATATATACATATATATATACATATATATATACATATATATATATATATATATATATATATATATACATATATATATATACATATATATATATATATATATATATATATATATATATATATGCGACAAGCTTCTTTCAGTTTCCATCCACCAAGTCCACTCACAAGGCTTTAGTCAGCTGGAGGTTTAAGAAAACACATGCCCATGGTGTCACATGGCTGGGAAGCAAACTTCTTATCACACCGCTATGCCTCCGATTAAGAAGCTTGCTTTGCAATTATATGGTTCCAGGTTCAATCCTACAGTGCAATAATCTACAACAACTGTGAATTGATCAAAGCCACATGGTGTGTATATGTTTTTGTAAGTGGGCATAAGACGAACGAAACTGCTATGCTGAGCGAAAATACGTTGTGCAAATTTAGTTCTGTCCAAGTTATGTCCCTTGATGCCAAAATTACTTGTTTTCTATCTTATATGAGATCGATCGACTATCGCAGGTTACATTCCAAAAGCCCCTGCAATAGGTGAAAATTCACAAAGTAGAAACAGTACTGTAATGTATATTTTGTTTTATTATTTTTATAATTTGTATATATTTATTTCATTATGAATGCAAAACAACACCATAAAGGAATGGATGTAAGCTTAAATAATAAACCATGATAGATGAACCGCAATACAGCAAGGGATTACTATATTACAGTTCTGAAGTCAATAACAATCAACTAAAACCTTTAAAAATGGTGTCCCTATATGACCCCAGTCCAATAACTGAGACCAGCAAAAACAAACAATGCACTAAAGAATAACAATTAAATATAATCTACTGCAGTAAAGAATTGTGAAGGAAATGGTAAATTATTTCATTCACACTGATATGAATGACATTAGCAAAAGTAGACAGCTCAAGAGGGAATTGAAATAATATATAGAACATCATCATCATCATCATTGCTCTAACGTCTACTTTTCCAAGCTTCCATGGATCAGAACAGAGTTTATTGAGGCAGGTTCTCAAGGGCTGGATGCAGTTCCTCTACCTGTTTGCAAACTCGGTAATATTCCTTCATTGCAGCAGGGAGATGACACAATCGTTAGCATGCCAGGCGAAATGCTTAGCGGTATTTCGTCTGCCGTTATGTTCTCAGTTCAAATTCCGCCGAGGTCAACTTTGCTTTTCATCCTTTCGGGGTCAATTAAATAAGTACTAGTTACACACTGGGGTCGATGTAATCAACTTAATCCCTTTCTCTGTCCTTGTTTGTCCCCTCTATATTTAGCTCCCTGTGGACAATAAATAAATAAATATTTCTTCATGGCAAGAATGACAACCATTTATAAGAGTCATGCAGTGTCAAGACAAGGAAACAAACTCATGCACACACACACGATGTGCTTCTTTCAGTTTCCATCAACCAAATCAACTCACAAGGCTTTTACTCAGCCCAAGACTATAGTAGAAGACACTTGCCCAAGAGCCATGAAGTGAAAGCTAACTCAAAACCATGTAGCTGGGAAGCACACAGCCACTGCACACACTCTTACTTTCTGTCTCACTCTCACACACACCTGATTCTTTTTACAAATCACTAATAGTAAGGCAGCAAGCTGACAGAGTCATTAGCAAGCTGGGCAAAATGCCTAGCAGCACTTTGTCTTTGTTCTGAGTTCAAATTCCACCAAAGTCAATTTTGCCTTTCATCCTTTGGGGATGGGGGGGGGGCAATAAAATAAGTACCAGTTGAGCATTGGGGGTCGATGTGATCAACTTACCTCTCCCCCCAAAATTGTTGACCATCAACCAAACTTTGAAACTAATGGCGCATAAAATGACACAACCAATTTTTGCCATTTTGATCATTTGAAATGAATACATTAAAATGTTGAGTAATGTGTTTATGCTGATGACATAACATTTCAAACATTAAGAGAAACACATACTCTTTTACTTTTACTTGTTTCAGTCATTTGACTGGAGCACCGCCTTTAGTCGAGCAAATCGACCCCAGGACTTATTCTTTGGAAGCCTAGTACTTATTCTATCGGTCTCTTTTGCCAAACAATTAAGTTACGGGGACGTAAACACACCAGCATCGGTTGTCAAGCGATGTTGGGGGGACAAACACATATATATATATACATATACATATATACGATGGGCTTCTTTCAGTTTCCGTCTACCAAATCCACTCACAAGGCTTTGGTCAGCCTGAGGCTATAGTAGAAGACACTTGCCCAAGGTGCCACGCAGTGGGACTGAACCTGGAACCATGTGGTTGGTAAGCAAGCTACTTACCGCACAGCCACTCCTGCGCCTATGTTAAACATTTAAACCTTTCTAAGTTAATATTTGCCAATGTATCTTTTACCTTCCACTCGTTTCAGTCATTGGATTGCAGTCATGCAGGGACAACCAACTTGAGGATTTAGTCAAATAAATCAACCCCAGTAATTATTTTTAAGTAGTCTGGTACTTATTCTATTAGTCTTTTTTTTATTGCCAAAGCATTAAGTTTCAAGGGTGTAAACAAACCAACAACAGTTGTCAAGAAATAAAGGGGGACAAACACAAACACACGCAGTTTCTTATTTCTTTATTGCCCACAAGGGGCTAAACATAGAGGGGACAAACAAGGACAGACAAACGGATTAAGTCGATTACATTGACCCCAGTGCGTAACTGGTGCTTAATTTATCGACTCCGAAAGGATGAATGGCAAAGTCGACCTCAGCGGAATTTGAACTCGGAACATAATGGCAGATGAAATACAGCTAAGCATTTCACCCGGCGTGCTAACAATTCTGCCAGCTCGCCGCCTTTTGGTAGACAGTTTCTGTCTACCAAATTCACACTTCACACACAATCTACCATTCATTGAGAGAGAGAGAGAGAGGGGAACCCCAACCTACCTCTGCTAATTAAGTCACCATGAGAAACAAAGACAGGATGGTCAAAGCTAGAATGCCTTAGATCAAAGTTCTGTCTGATCAAGGTTAAGATTAAACAACAACCATCTAGTCTAACTAGAGTTTTTGGACATTAGCAATATAAACTTTGAACAACAAATGCTGAATCCAACAGACCATCAGTCTCCATTTGGTGTAGTAGTAATAGTAATAATAGGAAACACAACACAGTATTGCTTACCACAATGTATCTGTTTCCAAATAATGTAGAATTGACCGGATCAGATCTGTTTTAGAACGTTGCAATGGGTTGTCAATAGCTGTGTTACATAACATGGTCTAGAATATAATAAAAGAAGACAAGAGTCAATTGATAGGGATTGTATCAAATATTATATGCAAAGCACCAGACATCACCATACACAATTACTATGGAACTATAATCTCCAGCAACTGCTACAAGGAGAACCTTTTACAATGCTGCAATAACTGTATTAAAGATACATATCTATTCAAAACCAAGAAATACTATACCCCTGATTAGTTATTAACATCCTTCAATCTCCAACTATAGAATATTACTTTCATATCCTGATGGCAATAACTCATCTTCTAGATCTTATAAGTTCTCATCTTCTAGATCTTATAAGTTCTCATCTTCTAGATCTTATAAGTTCATATCTGAACAACAAATGATTTTTCCACTTAAAATACGGAAATATAGAAGTGTTGTGTGCTCAAAGTGAAAGGAACGTGCAGGTGTGGCTGTGTAGTAAGTAGCTTGCTTACCAACCACATGGTTCCGGGTTCAGTCCCACTGTGTGGCACCTTGGGCAAGTGTCTTCTACTATAGCCTCAGGCTGACCAAAGCCTTGTGAGTGGATTTGGTAGACAGAAACTGAAAGACGCCTGTCGTATATGTGTGTGTGTGTGTGTCTGTTCCACCCCACTATTGCCTGACAACCAATGTTGGTGTGTTTACATCCTTATAACTTAGAAATTCGGCAAAAATGACCGATAAAATAAGTACTAAGGCTTACAAAGAATAAGTCCTGGGGTCAGTTTGTTTGACTGAAGGCGATGCTCCAGCATGGCCACAGTCAAAATGACTGAAACAAATAAAAAATAAAAGAAAAACAAAGACACTAAGGAAGATTTGAGGTGAAGCAGTGATCTTAAAACATATCTCATGAAGGGGACAACAAAAAACTATACTGATTGGCAACACTGCCAGAGTGGACCCATCCACCCATGTAAGTATAGCAAAACATGTCAAAAGGCTGGGAGACAATATATATATATATCTACTGTCCAGTCTACATGTGATGCCTCCTCCAACTCTTTGTTATTCATCCACCTCTCTATCACTCATCTTACAATCATATCTCCATCATTCACTCACTGCATATGCTGCTGGTATAACTAAAGATCAGAGTGAGCCTTTCCTACTCACTGTACTATGCTCCCTGCATACCTAGAGAAGTTACTGAATCTATCCAGCCTTATCATCTCTCTGACAATCACTCTTTTCTTCCTGTTCCTTCTGTTATGATGCCTATGTAACAAAATAAGGTATTGGAACTATCTTTATTCAATCCCCTCCCAAACACCATCCTTATCATTATCTCTTTCGTCAATGCCAAGGTTAATGTATAAAAAACTGCATCAAACCTGCTTGTACCCTAAACACCCTACCATCACCCTATCAATATGTCCAGTCATTGTTTCCTCTCCCTCTTTGACCACTTGCTATTGCTATCTATTATTCACTCTTACTGATATCCATTTCTACCTCCATTACTATCCTGCATCCTCTCTCTCTCTCCTCCTCCTCTACTTTCTCACTCCATTCAATTTGTTTCTACCCTCACACTGTTGCTCATCAGTCTTTTCCTCCCATTGCTCTCTTCTCAGTTATGTTGCTTTGAGTGAATGAACACCTCACAGAGCAGTAAGGACTCTTTAGTTTTATGAAATATACGGCAACCTTATTATTGTTGGTGTACAGCAAAATGCACTCACTACACTCTTTAATATGGTTGTCAAACAAGTACCATAGGTTGAAAGAATGCTTTAGCCTTGTCAAGAAGATGACAACCTCTCTAGTGCTGGTGCCATGATAAAATGCATTCAGTTAACTCTGTATAATGGTTAGAAATAGGAAGGGCATCCAGCCATAGAACCCAGACCAAAACAGAGTGTACATACAAGATGTGGTCCTCCAATTCCTCTAGAATGGGCAGCAACTCTGGATAAGAACCAACTTCATCCATGCCATCACAGAAAATGAACATGTATTGATGATGTTTATGGTAATGGTAGAGTTGGTTATGATAATTATGATGATGGTGGTGATGAAATGCTAATGAAGATGATAATGATGATACGGTCTCTGACCCATTGCTGTATCATAACCTCGATTTCCTTCTATTACTATTACAACAGATTTTACTTTTTGTTTTGTTTTTGTTCAGAACTTGCTACCTACCACTCCTAACTTCTACTCCAAAGTTACTTATTGCTTCCAACCATCCCATTTTCATCTCATGTACAGTACTTCACTCCCTAATACATAAAAGCCAACAAAATTTTCATGTAGCCTTTTATTCTAACAATCACCATTCCATAGTATTCCATTCCACCTGTTTCCATAAAATGCTTAACTCCAATTCTTTAAACTTCATATTCACCACACTACTCTCATTCTTTCCTGTCAATATTCGAGACAGCACCCTGGTAGATAAAGCAATTAAGGATATGAAGCCAGGAAAAGCTCCCGGCCCATCAGGAATCACTGCTGAGATGCTTAAAACATCTGGTGGTGTGGGCTATGGCCAAGTCATCCGTATTGTAAACCAGGTAGTTCATACACAATGACTGGCATAGCAGCACCATAGTCAACTGCTACAAGGGTAAAGGTGATGCTTTAGATAGAAATAACTACAGGGGTATCAAACTGCTGGATCAGGTGAAGGTCACGGAGAGGGTCATAGCCCAACTAACTAGGGAGAGAGTCTGCTTAGATGAGATGCAGTTCGGTTGATGCTATATTCCTTGTACAGCAACTGCAGGAGAAATACCTAGCCAAAAATGAACTCCTATATTTGGCTTTTGTGGACTTGGAGAAAGCCTTTGACAGGGTCCTCGATCTCTTATCTGGTGGGCGATGGAGAAACTGGGGATTGACGAATGGTTAATAAGGGCTGTTCAGGCCCTATACAGAGATGCCGTCAGTAGGGTTAGGATTGGAAATGAGTATAGTGAAGAATTCCGGGTAGTAGTAGGGGTCCACCAAGGATCAGCCCTCAACCCCCTCTTATTCATAATAGCCCTCCAGGCAATAACAGAGGAATTCAAGACAGGTTGCCCCTGGGAACTCCTCTATTCTGATGACCTGGCCCTCATAGCAGAATCACTACCAGAACTAGAGAAGAAACTTCAAGTTTGGAAGCAAGGTTTAGAATCGAAGGGCCTTAGAGTCAATGTTGCAAAGACCAAAGTTCTAGTAAGTAGGAAGGCGAACACATCACACACCCCTTCAGGTAGGTGGCCCTGCTCGATCTGTAGAAAAGGTATAGGTAGAAACTCCATAAGATGTACCCAGTGTAAGCTATGGACACATAAGAGGTGCAGCAACATCAAAGGAAGATTAACTGGGAAGATAGCTTTCACGTGCAGCAGATGCACAGAGGCAATAAACACCACAGATGCTCAGAAAACAGACTCCATCACATGCCAGGGGAAGAAACTAGAAGTAGTTGATAGCTTCCACTACCTAGGTGACCAAGCCTGTAGTGGGGGTGGATGCTCAGAGAGTATTAGAATAAGAATCGCCTGGCAAAGTTCAGAAAGCTTCTACCTCTACTGGTGACAAAGGGCCTCTCGCTCAGAGTGAAAGGTAGATTGTATGATGCATGTGTGCGAACTGCCATGCTTCACAGCAGTGAAACATGGGCCATGACTGCAGAAGACATGCACAGGCTCGAAAGAAATGAAGTTAGCATGATCCACTGGATGTGCAATGTCAGTGTGCACACACGACAGAGTGTAAGCGCCCTCAGAGAAATGTTAGACATAAGAGGCATCACTGGTGGGGAGTGGCCTTAACATTTCTGCAGTGGAGGATGGGTCTTCTTGAGTACAGCAAACCACCAGGTATCTTGGTTTGCAAAAGAGACGTTTGCGTTGGTATGGTCATGTACTGTGGATGGACAATGAGAGCAGTATGAAGAAGTGCCACTCCCAAACATTGGAAGGAATCCAGGGCAGAGGAAGATCCAAGAAGACATGGGATGAGATGGTGAAGCATGACCTTCAAACGTTGGGCCTCACAGAGGCAATGACAAAAGACCAAGACCTCTGGAGGTATGCTGTGACTGAGAAGACCAGGCAAATAAAGTGAGTCCACTGCTGTAACCTACACCAGTGTGGCATAACCAACGCACTCAAAAGTACCTTGGATCGTAGGGTGACATGCTGTGCTTGAGGAGACCTATTGAGTCAAGTACATCAACATCAGCAATATCAAAATCAAATCAAATGGAAATTGCAGTTGTGAGCCCCGTGTCGGTAGCACGTAAAAAGCACCATCTGAATGTGGCCGATGCCAGTGCCGCTATGACTGACTTCCGTGCCAGTGGCACGTAAAAAGTACCATCCAACCATGGTCAATGCCAGCTCACCTGGCCCCTGTGCCAGTGGCACATAAAAAGCACCCACTACACTCTCGGAGTGGTTGGCATTAGGAAAGGCATCCAGCTGTAGAAACACTGCCAGATCAGATTGGGGCCTGATGCAGCCTCCTGGCTTCCCAGACCCCAGTCGAACCATCCAACCCAAGCCAGCATGGAAAACGGACGTTAAACGATGATGATGGACAAAACCTACTTTACATAAACACAAAAGATTCCATGAAAAATATTAAAGCACACAGAAGAATATACTGAAGTTGACATACCAAATTCATTTTGTTTTGTTTGATTACATTCTTTTGACCATTCCATTCAGTAGCAACAGCTAAGGCCAAGCTTTCATTAGGAACAATGAAGACGTTACCAAGAGGTGTCCGAAGTTTACGCTTGTCGAGGTTGATTTCAAACTGACCTGAAAGACAAGAAAAAAAATAATGAAGATTTGGGAAAATCTCATCAAATACCTAAATAATAATAATTATAATTTCTAATATGGGTGCAGTGCCAGAAAGTTTGGGGAAACAGAATTAATTAAATGGACTTGGATTTTAACAGCTACTTTAATTTATCAACCTAGGAACGATAAAAGGTAACAATGACATTGGCAGGATTTGAACTCAGATTGTGAACAGTTGTAACAAATACAGGAAGAATATCTATATTGTCAACACCAAAAAACCCAAGATACCTGGTGCTTTACTGTACTCAAGAAGACCCATCCTCCACTGCAGAAATGTTAAGGCCACTCCCCACCCCGGTGAAGAGGACTGGCCTTCAAGAGACCTGTGCCGGTGACACATAAAAAGCACTCATGACAGTGCCACATAAAAGCACTCATGCTGGTGCCACTTTAAAAGCATCCAGTACACTCTATAAAGTGGTTGGCATTAAAAGGGTATCCAGCTGTTGAAACGAAGCCAAATCAGACTGGAACCTGGTACCACTTGCCAGCTCTGGTCAAACCATCCAACCCATACCAGCATGGAAAACAGACGTTAAAGGATGATGATGATGATCATGATGATGATGACAATGATGATGATACACTTACATAATTGCTCCTACCCCCACTGACTGACATGAACAAATCAGAGTTCAGCAGCCAACAAAAATAACAAAAACAGCAATTCACATTACATATACACTGCACAACAAACTGATGAAGCAATAACACCAGAGACACCATCATCATCATCATCATCATCATCATTTAACATTCGTTTTCCATGCTAGCATGGACTAGATGGTCAGACAGGAGCTGGCAAGGCCTGAAGCTGCACCAGGTTTCATAGTCTGTTTTAGCTCGGTTCCTATGGTTGGATGCCTACCATTTTACAGAGTGCACTGGGTGCTTTTTATGCTGCACCAGTACCAGTGATTTTTACATGACACCAGCAGCAGTGCCCTACATGGGTAAGCATTACCACAATGATTTTAGGATATTCGTTCTGTTTTTCTCTATTGTAGCTGACAGGTCATCTTGAGTACAACAATGCACCACATACCATGCCATATACTTTGTCACCTTCTTCATAAGACTCAGTGTCTTGAGACTGGCCTTCAATACTTAGACAAAAATTGTTGATGCCTTTCAGTTAAATGCAAAGAACAATAAGTAACAACATAATGCCAGCATGGCTGTGTGATTAGAAAGATTGCTCTGCAACCACATGCATGGCTTTGGGTTACATCCCATTGCATGGCACTTTGGGTAAATGTATTGTATTATAGCTTCAGGTTAACTAATGCCTTGTGAGCAAAATTTGATAGACATAGAGAAGCACATATATGTAGAGAAATTTGGCTGCTATTTCTAGCAGGCTGAGTAACTATATAGATACACCCTCAGATATTCGATAGAAATACCAGATAATCTGAGAATATTAACTGTGATGCACTCTATCCAAGAGAAAACTTATCTCACAGCCACTTAATGCTATGAAAGTAGTGAAGCATTGACCCTTAAGAAGCATTTTTTGACACAGATTTTACAGCAACAGATATGCTATAACCAGTGGTGGACTGGCTAGGTAGCCAGCTTGCCCGATGGCAAGTGGGCCCCTGTGCCATTAGAATCCATATATGGGGGAGCCTATCCCCTCAAGTCTGAGAATTTTTTATTCACTCCTGGAAGAATGCATTAATTATTTCAGCCTGGCTGTGTTTGTAGACAGTTGAAAAGAATACTTTTAACAAAAAAAAAATTTAATGATAGTATTGTAGTTGCAGGTGGGCCCCCTTAGTCTCCTGGCAACCAATATTTTTAGACCCAGTCCACCACTGGCTATAACAGTACCTAGTTTTGTGCTCTAAGTTAATGCTATGGGCGGTGGAATCAAACTTGTAATATACTGAAACAACTTTAAATATAACTTCAAATCAACAATATTCTAAATCAACTTTAACAATCTTCTAACAACACAGCCTTATACCTAAGTAAAAATCATTATTAACTGAACTATAAGAAGGGAAAAATAGATTAGAGGTAAAAAACTCACCATTATTTTGAGAAATTGTTGCAGTCTTGTAAAATTTTTTCAATTCTGTAAAGAGATAGATAAAAAAGGGAAAGCACTTAAAATTACTGATAAAGAACTCAATTTGAGATTGGGTTAAGAACAATAATTTACATAGAATAATTTTAAAACCTATACACCCAGTTTAAAATCACCTGATTTTAAAAGGAATCCATTTTAGTGCAAGGATTTAGTCCAGGTCTATGGACTGAGAATGACCCACTCCAAAAATAACTTCTTCCTTTTCCCTCACTAATTTCAGGGTCCCTGAAAAGGCACATAGACCCTACTTATCCTCCACTGACTAAACTAAACAAAATTTTTTTTTTAAATTACTTGATGGCCGCTTCACATTGAGAAGTTTGAGCCAGTTGATTAGTTTTCTTTTCATCAGCAACATCATTTAATGTTTATTTTCCAAGCTGACATGGGGTGGATGGTTTGACAGGAGCTGGCAAAACAGGAGTTGCACCAGGTTCTATAGGCAGTTTTGACCTGGTTTCTACAGCTGGATTTCCTAACACCAACCACTTTACAAAGTGTACTGGATGTTTTTTTTATGTGACACCAGCACTACTGATTTTTATTTGGCACCATCACCACTGCTTTATACATGGCACTATCACCAGTGCTTTTTACATAGCACCTGCACCTGTGCTTTGCACATGGTACCATCATCAGTGCTTTTTGTGTGGCACCATCAACAATGCTTTCTTAACTGTTAGGGAACGAAATGGGGAGGGAAAAGGTTGACAGGGTAGAGGACAGTGAATTGGCCAGATGAACAGGGCATCAGACAAAATGTTTTGCAGTGTTGGTTACATTTCTACATGTTCTGAATTTAAATCCTGACTAGTTCAAAATTACTCTTCATTTTTCTGGAGCCAATAAGATAAGCACAATTCAAGTTGTGGGAGCTAGGTAGACCATGTACTAGGGTACTGTTAACAACATTAAGACTGCCACCAAGTTCAATGAGGAATTTAACTCTTCAGCATTCAAATTATTCTGTCAAAAGTAATGCTTATTTATTCACATTGTTTTGAATTAATCAGATATTATTTTGTAGTTTTGAGATTTGATGAGGTAACTGTTAATTTTTTAGAATGATATTGTAGGGTTGATGTGACCAGTATGAACATAAAATAGGTTGAATATTTTGTCCACATATGGCTGGTTTAAATGATGAAGGATTAATGTATAAATAGATGGTCACTAAGATTCTGCCTTCAATAAATGATATTGAAGACAGTTTTATAAGATGATATAACACAAAGTTTTGGGATTTATTGTTCTTGGAAACTTCTATATGCAGTAACTTGGTTTTCAACTATTATAAAAACTGATCCAGTGCAGAAAGAGACATGTCAGTCAGTCCTGTCAGATAACTTGTGTGAGTGGTAATAGTTTGTATTAGGAAGAGCACCCACTATTAAAAAACACATCAAAAACTCAAGTCAAATCAATTTAAAACCCTAATTGCACATACAGGACTAATACCATGATAGCACTACATGGCTCAGTGGTTAGAGCATTGAGCTTGCAATCATGTGGTTGTGAGTTCAATTCCCAGGCTGGGCTTGTGTTGTGTTCTTGAGTAAGCCACGTTATTTCACATTGCTCCAGTTCACTCAGCTATAGAAATGAGTTGCAACATCACTGGTGCCAAGCTGTATTGGCCTTTGCTTTACCCTTGGACAACATTAGCGGCGTGGAGATGGAAGACTAGCATGCATGGCCAACTGTTGGTCTTCCACAAACAAGCTTGCCCAGACTTGTACCTCAGAGGGGAACTTTCTAGGTACAATACCATGGTCATTTGTGACCAAAGGGGGTCTTTACCCTTTACTGCACAAAGTAGTATAGTGGCCAAGTAGGAATATTAGACCATGTGTGAACACCCTTCAAATCACCATGTCAACTTTCTTTCTTTCAGATACAGAACCAAACGACCAAAACACCATCAGAAACTCCTCTCTCCCTGACAGACTACACCATCAATGTATGTATATAACAAATGGTAGGTTTGGAGAGATTGTGGAGATGTCATTGACTGAAGACAGTCCTGGCAACCATCTATTGATGTGTTAAATTCCTCACGAAACTTTTTGGCAATCCCAACTTTGTTAATAGCACCATAGTGCATAGTTTGTGTAGTTCCCATAACCCTGACATTTAACTGGCCCTTATTTTATTGACTCTAGAAGAATGAAGGGTAAATTTGAACTAGGCAGGATTTGAACTCAGAACAAATAAAAATGTAACTGCACACTTCAAATCTCTTTCCAATCTTTCCAGCTTTACCTTTAATTTCCCAATGAGTGAGCAACAAGCTCACTCATTGATTCCAGACTGATACTTTTTGGAAGATCGTAAAGGTTGCTATGTTCGTGTCTATTTCATTACCTGAGTATGTATATCAATGTGTTCATTCACATATTAAAGTCACTTGTACTGGTTTTCTTAAGAGACATAAGATTATATACAATTGTAGCTATAGCAATGAAGTGAAAATGTTGAAAGAGATAATCGAAAATAGAGTTTGCATCTATTACGTTTTAATTTATTTTTAACTAGTCATAGAGAACCTATATTGTAATGGAATAGTAAAGAGGAGTTGTGATATTTTTACTTTTGCCGGTCAAGAACATTGGTTTCAAATGGGAAAAACACGTTTTCGCAGTTCTACAGCAAATGAAAGACATGAAGGATGTCCTTCACCAGAGTTGTTACGATGAAACTAAATCTGGGGGCTGTTTTAGCGATCCCTGATTAAATCCTTAAAAATAAAACACAACTCCAAAAGCTGTCTCTCTTCTAACTAGTCTAACACTGAAACAACGAAATCATAATAGTTGTTTAGCATAAGGTTAATAGTGAGCAACAGGCCTATGATAAACAGCATTTCAGTTGTTACCATCCCGACTTCCTAGGAATATCTAAAACTATTTTATCTAATGTGTCATGCTTTTCCTTTTTTCTAAGACAATAAGGGGTGTGATTTGAGGGATATTTGGTAAGATCTTTAACAGGACAGGCAACCACATAGAGGTTCCCTAATATAATTGTAGGTTTGTGTTTTGCTAAAACAAGCAGCGTTACACATGTATAAACATTAGGTTTTCTAACTATATAAATAGATCATCAAACACGACTGTTACAAGCCGACTGAGGGGTCAAGGACACAGCAATGACGAAGATATAATAAACTTTTAAACCGTGTCTAACGACAAACACAAAATTTGATCGAGGACAATATACAAATATTCGAAACCCTATATATATATATATATATATATATATATATATATATATATATATATATATATATATATATATATATATATATATATATATATATATATATATATATATATATATATATATATATATATATATATATATATATATACACACACACACACACACGATAGTTAAGAGTGCAAGTACTTTAGATAACAAGGCAAGGCTCGCTTAACAGGTTACTAGGTTTCGATTCCAGATTAAGGATATTTCAGTTCCCATGCACTATTTCCTGGAAAGGGCTTGAATGTCATGATTTCCCTATTTCCTTCTTACTTTGAATGTATCCCCATAAAACCAAAAGTCAAGAAAGCAATATTTACAAGTTTTTAGAGAACCAAAGACGATCAACGTAAAAGTGTATTAAAATTTCTTTTTAAGAGAACGATAACAGCGCAGAAATAATTTTAGTACAGGAGTCACTATACCTTTCGAGTGTAATTTCCTAGTAAATACAGTGTTTATGGCATTAGAGAGAGGAAATTTCTTGAGAAAGGGATGAAACCGTTGCAAAACACCGTTAGCGGCAGCAGAAGCCATGTTGAAAAAAAGAATAAGCAAGTTGGTTTGTAAAGTATCATTTAATTGGTTAATCAGGCCGGAAGTAGGCGTAGTAACCAATTGATGTTGGCGTTACATAGCAGGCGTAAAAATCTTCTAAGTGGAAGACGTTCATTCTTCCGTGTTTATGGTGTAAGTAAACAAACCTAGCAAAGTGCTTCTAAAAAAAAATGCCGCAAAATATCATAGACCCTCCACCGCCCGAAAACCATCATCTTGCTGGAATGCCCACAAATCTTTTATACAACGGCTCTCGATTCAACGGACATCAAAAAAGCAAAGGCAATTCATACGATGTTGAAGTGGTTTTACAGGTGAGAACGATAAGTTACTGACTAAATCTATCTTATTCTGCCGAACAATCTGGTTTGTTTTAGCATAAACCTTTTGCCTGTTTCCTCCTATATCATAGCAATCGCATTATTACAGCATCTGCAGTTTACGTTCACCACTGCATCATTTGCTCTCCGATGTAATTTGAAATGATAAATTCTATGTAAATGTCAGCTGTCTCTAACATCATCGTTTTTCTTTCTCTCTTTCTCTCTCCGCACACACATACATACACACATTATATATATATATATATATATATATATATATATATATAATACATACTTTTGTGTTTTTGAATTTGTTCTCGATTATTCTTGTTTTCAATGTTTTTGGTCATCTTATTGAATTAGAAATATGTACTGTGTGTGTGTATGTATATATATATATATATACACACGCAGACACATATATATATATATATATATATATATATATATATATATATATATATATATATATATATATATATATATATGCATGTATATGTGTGTACGTAGTCACAGTCTGAGTAATGTGAATTTGAAAATACAGGATCAGTAATCGCGAAATGTCTGTTTCCTTTCCTTGTTGCTTTTATGAATAAATTTGCTTTGGATTGTTATCAACACTGTCTCAGATGATGTTCACGAGTTGTAATGATAATTATCCTAAGTGTGTCCTGTGATACGATCGTCCTTCATGTCACAGTATCTCATATCAATGTGATGTCTGTCCATTGAAAAAAGGCATTAATAGACATCAGCATGTGTATCTCTCTCTCTCTATATATATATATATATTTAAACATTCTCATATATATATATATTAGAATGTTTAAAGCTGTCATTTGCTCAATGTTTTTTAAAACACCGTTGATGGATTGGTTCTGTTTAATAAATGCACAACTGTACCAGTTATGTAGCTGGAGGTGAAGACTGTAGATTAGAAAATGTTAATCTCACGGAAAACCGTTTTCAAAACTTGGCTTCGACTCCCTTCTATAGGAGCTGTATCACTTCACGATTTTATTATTATTAGTTTAAATAATGCGACTATGCCTCATGGAAAGATTCATGTTTATCACATTTACATGAGATAAATTAGTTTTATCATGTGTATGGAAATCTAGAACATACCTCGTATTTATAAATCTTTCGTTCGTCTTTTACCTGTAGCACTCTACCTGCTGATAGTTGCTTGTTTAGCCTATCAAATTTCTAGACTAGAACTTTGTAATAAGCAGATATTTTTCTCTCTTCTGAGAGAGTTTTTGTTTGTTTGTTTTTTAACCTTTTTTAAAAAATGATTTCGCGGGTAATTAAGTGTGAGCCGGTTTCGTTTATAACTTGCACTTTGAACAAAGTGGGGGTAGGAGTCACGACGCGATCGCTCGACTTGCTAGAAATTGCAACCAAATTTTCCTGAAAATCACACCGTACTATTCTAAATAGAATTGACACATTGGAATGTGTGATCCAGGGTTAACACTTGAAAAAATAATTATTATTATGGGATTGTTACCGCTTAAAGACTTATCAACAAAGGTCACCTGATTTGGGCCTGACCTGAATCAGGACAATAATTCTTACATAAACTGAGTTGGTCTCTCTCTCTCTCTCTCTCTCTCCCTCTTTCTCTCTCCCTCTCTCTCTCTCTCTCAGCAACATACTGGGTGTACTTTTCTTGAATATTAAAATTTACTTCATCGATCCGATCAGAGTATATTACTTTTTACATTCACAAAATGTTTACACATAATTTTTTGAAACACTTATTAAAAATATAAATTAGAGTAGAATACTTCCAGCAAGAGAGAAAATTTTCTCACTGTTTGGTAGATTATTTATTAAGTTTTCCTCGTGTGTGTGTGTGTGTTCATTTAAGCCTTCCATGCTTGCATAGATTAGAGCGGGTTTTGTGGAGGCAGATTTCTTCAGCTGAGTGCCCTTCCTGTCATTAACACTCACCTGTTTCCAAGCAAGGTAATATTTTCTCATAGCTAGACATGTTTTTTTTTGTTTTGTTTTTTCATGGAAGACTGACAACAAACAACCTCGCTTGTATGACGATGATGCTCATTTACAACCATCACGCAATGCCTAAACAAGGGTACACATAAACACACACATACACGTACGCACAAGTGTGTGCATACATACGTACAGTGGGCTTCTTTCAGTTTCCCTCTACTAAATCCACTCACGTGGCTTTGGTTGACTTGGAGCTATAGCAGAAGACAAGGTGCCACGCAGTGAGATTTAACCCTTTAGCATTCAGATTACTGTGTCACCTGTAATATTTATTCACATTGCTTTGAATTAATCTTGCATTATCTTCAAGATTCCAATGATGTGATTATTTAGTTTTAGAATGACATTGTAGATTGAGGTGTGAGAGACCAGATTCAGTCAGTTTGGACATAAAACAGATAGAATATTTGGGCCAGATTTGGCTGGTTTAAATACTAAAGAGTTAACCTCTCTTAGATGGTAAACAACTTCTTAACCACACAGCCTCATCTCCTTCAGTTTGTGTGTCATCAGCATCATTATCATCATATAACGTCCGTTGTCCATGTTGGCATGGGTTGGATGGCTTGACCAGAGCTAGCAAGCTGGAGATCCGCACCCTATTTCCATAATAACATGTTTCAGTAGAATATACCAAAAGGAACTACCAAAATTTTTGAGTAGAATTTTAGTAGGATATTCATTCTCAAGTAAATAAAAAAAGACTTACTGAAAGTGCAATACAGGAGGATTGAACTTGAAAGCACACAGCTACAAAGCAAACTTCTTAACAACGCAACCAAAAGTTTCCTATCAGACCACTCCATTTAAAACATTCTTATCCCAGTAGTATAGTCGTGAGGGTGGCACTTTTCGGTTTGCTGTATAAGCCGTATTGCTCCCAGAATCAGGAGGAAAACGCATGGGCTGCTCTGGGTGGCACACATTCTAACTACTCTGCTATCTCTTCCTTCTGTGCATTGATCACTTTTCTATCATACAGATAACACCATCCTCACTTTTCTTTAATCTCCTACATTACACTTAAACACTTCAGTGTTTGCACTGCTTTCATGGAAATACTTCAGTAGGAACAACACAACCAGTTCTCCTTTGACAGTACTTAGACATTTACTACACAAACAAGGAGACAATCTTGCAACACTGCACTCACTCTATTCATGAACAACACTTAGCTACAACTAGAAGACTAGCCTTCTTCTTCAAAACAAGAAAAATTATTGTCCTGAAAAGTAGCTAACTTTCTGCAAAGCTCAAATTAAACCCACAATGTTGTATTGTTCATATATCTGTGGTGGTGTTGCTATTACAAACATAAACATCCTAGACAACATAGTAATTTATCTAATTGACAGATTCACTTATCACCAGCATACCACAATCATTTGCTCACAGACCATTGTTTTATCTTCCTGCCTGTTCTACTGCTATTATAATGCCTTATACCAGTGGTTCCCAAACTTTTTCATGCTGCCACCCCCTTGGCACCCAGACCACATACCTAACGCCCTCCACCAACTCACCACCACAAATATAGACCATTTTCTGCAACAAATTCAAAACAACTGTATTCCACAAATAAAACCTAACCTAATTAACCCATTGTTTTTACATTTGTTGCCTCCACTTCAGCACCCTACTGAATCTTTTCACTTCCGCAAGGGGCCACTACCACACCACTGCCTTATACTCTACAGAATTAGCTATCTACTTATACCCTACTCCTGCTCCCTCAACACACCTATTTCTCCTCTTCTTATGTCCCTATAGCCCCTCACTCTCAGACTGCACACTAAATACAGTCATTCCTCTCCAAAATCTCAACCCTGTAGAATTGCCTCTCGGGCAATGTTTTACTACACAAATGTCACTTTGCTGATGTTTCAACCAAATACTCTCTGAGTGAAAGAACTTAGCTATGAATGTATGCTAGATGCTGCATTTCCACTTCAAAAGAACTAATATAAAAACACTAAAGAATAATTCACTCTGTAAAATAGTCAACTCTGTAAAGTTGTTGGTGTTAGGAAGGGCACCCAACCATAGAAACCATGCCAAAGTAAACAGTGGATCTTAGTGCAGTCCTTTAGTTTATCAGCTCCTTATCCATCCAACCCATGCCAGCATGGAAGACGGATGTTAAATGATGATGATGACAAATAATTATCTTCACCATCAACGTTGCCTTTCATCCTTTTGGGGGTCGATAAATTAAGTACCAGATGCATACTTGGGTTGATCTAATCAACTGACACCCTCCCCCAAAAAAATTCAGGCTTTGTGCCTAGAGTAGAAAAGAATTATCATTACCGTTTAATATCCATGTTCCATGCTGGTATGAGTTGAACCATTTGACAGGATCAGATGAGGGTCCAAGGACTACCTCATACTCTAGTGTCAGTATTGGCATGATTTCTACACCTGGATACCCTTCCTAATGCCAATCACTTTACAGTGTGTATTGGATGCGTTTGTGTGTGTGTGTGTGTGTCACTGGCACTAATGAGGTCACCATGCAGCTCACAAATCTGCAAAACCCAAAGAAGAAGGAGGAATGTCTTTATGCTAGATGGGAGTTAAGATGTGAGAGAAGGAAGTGGAATAGAGGAGCTACATGGAGAAGAAAGTGTTGTAGCGGCGCTACATGGCTGCTCACATTTAGGGGAGAAGTGAGAATGAATCAGTAGTAGCTGCAAAGAGGTAAATAGTAGTGTAGTGTTGAGATGTCTAGGTGCTACCTCAAGGGATGATGTGAGTGGTGACAGAGAAGCTAAGAGTGCAAATGTGTAGGGCTTACAAGAGTAAATGATGGGAGTAAGAGATAGGAAAAATGGGAGAGGAAAAGTAGGCAACATCTGTAAAGATTGGGTTGGGCTGAAGAGTGGCTGGACAGAAAGATAGATATGGGGAAGGGAGATGGCCAGTGATGCAGGAGTTGGAGAAGATACAGGAATGCAAACAACAGGATAGTAATGATGGTACAGTTGGCAGGAGATGGAGACGAAATGACATGTTTAGGTTGGCTACAGGAGAGAGGGAGAAAAACAGAGAGGCATAGTGCATAAGGAGAGATAATTTGGTGGTCCAGTGGTGGGAGAGGGGATGATACAAAGTTGTGTTAGGTGCTATGTTAATATAATGAACTTGTATACAGTATTCAGGTGCTCGACAACTCATCAGAAAAAGTAACCAAAATTGTATGGGAAATGAACTGTGAATGAGTCTTTAAAAAAAAAAACACGGGGCAAGGAGCATCAGATGTTGGTGAATTTCAGGAAGCAGGAAAGTTTTGAAGAATGTAGTGTCTCAACAGCTAACAACTGATGCAGGTAGTTTATTCCATACTTCAGTAATTCTGAGTTCAAAATTTGCCATGGTCAACTTTACCTTTCATCCTTTCAGGGTTGATAAATTAAATACCAAACAAGTACTGGTGTCGATGAAATCAACTAACCCCCTCCCCCAAAATTTCAGGCCTTGTGCCTATGGTAGAAATGAATATTAGATATGGCCATAAAGCTTGGCAGATCTATAGTCTTATCCCTCATGCTAGGTGCAAATAAATAGTAGATAGAATAATGCTTGTTGTGGTGTGTAAGTTCAGTACAGTTTAGAAATCTATTGTGCATCAAAGATAGGCTCATGTAAGAGAAACAATTAAAATGGTATGGACACCCATCCTAGCATGGAAATGGACATTAAATGATAAGAGGAGAAATATTTGAGGAAACAGCAATGTGAATTAATAATGAAAAGTAACCAGAGTGAGAGTAGATCAAAGCAGATTTTTAATGACACATAAACCCACATATGTCTATTGTATAGGATTTTGAGAAAATGCTCAATAACTCAACTTACTATTATGTTTTTTATCATAGCTTTATATTAACAAACAACAGCAGTCTTTTGTGAAGCACATTCCTAAAATAGTTTCTCAACTAATTCTGTTTTATCAATACTTGTTATGTAGCCAATGTAGAATAATATTTTACTTATAAACTTTGTTAATAGGATCCTTTATATAATAGCAGTGCGTTGGGTGAATGAGTTAGTCAGACAAAATACCTTGTGGTGTTTAATTACATACCTCTACATGAAGGTTGAGTTTTACCTTTCATTCTTTGTGAAATAATAAAGTACCAGTAAAATACCATCTTTTATCTTTTACTTCTTTTGGTCATTAGACTGTGGCCATGCTGGGGCACCACCTTGAAGAATTTTTAGTTGGATGAATTGCTCTCAGTACTTTTTTTTTTTTGTCAGCCTGGTATTTATTCTATTGCTCTCTTTTGTTGAACTGCTAAGTTACAGGGACATAAACACACCAACACCAGTTGTCAGGTTGTGGTGGGAGGCAAACACAGACACAAAGACACTCATAGATATATATTTATATAACAGACTTCTTTCAGTTTCCATTTTCCAGATCCACTCACAAGGTTTTAGTCAGCCCAAGGCTATAGCAGAAGACACTTGCCCAAGGTACCATGCAGTAGTACTAAACCCAGAACCTTGTGGTTAGGAAGCAAGCTTCTTACCACACAGCCATGCCTGCTCAGGATAATCAACCGTTTTCCTTCTATCAAAAATGTGTCACCTTTTGCCTAAATGAGAAAACAGTATTATTGTTCTCAATGAGTATAGTTCTGAAGAGATTCCTTACCACCTTTAACCCATTTGATACCAACCTGGCTGAAACCGCATCTGGCTCTGTAGTACAAATGTCTTGTCTTCATAAGTTCTGAATTAAAATTTTCCACCAAACCATAGTCACAATTTATGTTCCTAACACTAGCTTAATGATAACTAAGTTATTTTTACTAAATACTTTGTTGCATTTAAAATTAATTAAAAGAAACACAGAGCATCTCAAAATAAATACGGTAACAAAAGGGTTCAGGGGCATTTAAGAGCCATAAAGTGGATGGCGAACAATACATTTATTTTAAATTTCATTGTGTTTGTATGATTATGAAGCTTGCTTCCCAGCCATATTGTTTTAGGTTCAGTCCCACTACAGGGTAGTTTGGCATAGTGTCTTCCACTATAGCCCCCCCCCCCAGGTCAACCAAAGCCTTATGAGTGGATTTTGTAGAGAGAAAACGAAAGAAACGCATTGTGTGTGTGTGTGTGTTCTTTTTGAGTTTGCCCTTCACTATTGTTTGACACCTGGTGTTAGTTAGTTTAGGTCCCTATAACTTAACAGTTTACCCAAAGCAATCAATAGAATAAGTACCAGATTTAAGAATAAGATTTGTTCGACTAAAGTTCTTCAGGGTGGTACCCCAGCATGGGCAGAGTCCATTTACTGAAACATGTAGAAGATAGAAGAGTAAAAGTTGGTTGTTAGTATGTGTCCAAATGTTTTAGGTAGAAATTCAGTAAGAAAGGTTGAATAAGACTTTGCCTGAAATTATATAAAAATTAATATATTGTGTAAAATTGTCAATTTATTGATCCAAGCAACTTATGTACGTCTTTACTCTCAAAATACAGAGAGAAAAATCAATCAATAAGAAAAATGTTTTCAGATTATGTGTCTGTGTATGAGAAAAAAAAATCAGATATTGAGTGGAGCAATATGTCAATAAATACCTAAAGGTTGAACTCAGAACGAGATGGTTGGGTGCAACATTTTGGATGCTGAGGATTTAACACGGCTGACTGGAAATTCAGTCCGATTTAGCCACAGTACTTTTTGAGTACACACACACACATATATACACATATGCAGCAATATACACCTACAGATAGAAAGAGCGAGAGAGAGGCATTACAATTTATTGACATGATTGATATAGACACTTTCTCGCTTCTCATACATATAGATAAATATACTCACACACATAACTTTTTTTTTTTTTTATCCTTTAGCTCCAGCAAAGCTATTCCAGACATACCTAGGACTGTGGAGTTTGTATGCAAAATTATTGACTCTGACTCCTCAGTTTTTGTTACCTCTGGTTCTGACTCCTCAACTTGTAATTAGAATAATTGTACATTCTTTATGTTGATTAATAGTATACAACTTACATGACCAAAGTAGGTTACTTTTTATCACTATTAACCCATTACCTCCCATAATTCTATTAACTGGAATTTTTTTATGAAACTTTGATTTCTAGCATAAAACAGCCTTAGAAACACGCTGGAATGATCAAAATAACATTTCAAAATAACATTTTAAATAGAAATAAGCGAGACATTGGGTGAAAAATTAGCAAACCTCATTTGAATATCAGAGAAATATACCTGGTAGATATAGCAAAAAGGTTAGATATGTGTAAATATTGACAGATAATTACGAAATTTGTAATTTTTAAGTGATCTCATATGAGATCACTGGTGCGTAATGGGTTAAAGTTTACATTTAAAGGTTATAGCTGTGATGTTATATTATCTATCAAAGAACTTTCACTTGATAATAACCCTTCGGCATTTAAACTGGCCCAAATATTCTACCTGTTTTATGTTCAAACTGGCCAGATCTGACACCTTGCACCTACCCTACAATGTCGTTCTAAAAATAAACAATCATACCATTAAAATTTCAAAGCTATGAGATGATGCACAATTAATTCAATACAATGTGAATAAATAAACATTACATTTGATGCATGGTTTAGTGGTTAGGGCATTCAGCTCATGATCGTAAGGTCATGAGTTCAATTCCCAGCGACACGTTGTGTCCTTGAGCAAGACACTTTATTTCACGGTTTCTCCAGTCCACTCAGCTGACAAAAATGAGTAGTACCTGTATTTCAAAGGGTCAGCCTTGTCACGCTGAATCTCCCTGAGAACTAAGTTAAGGGCACACATGTTCATGGAGTGCTCAGTCACCTACATGTTAATTTCACGAGCAAGCTGTCCCATTGATCGTATCAGCTGGGACCCTCGTCATCGTAACCGACAGAGTGCTCCTACTCCTACATTTGGCAGAGTAATCTGAATGTTAAAGGGTTAAACATAAACACAATGGGGGTTAATCTCACTTTGCAACCACGTAGTTTTGGGTTCAGTCCCATTGTGCAGCACCATGGGCAAGTTTGTCATTGTCCCCACCACCACTTGACAACCATTGTTGGTTTGTTTACATCTCCATAACTTAGTGGTTCAGCAAAATGAATTAATAGGATAAGCACCAGACTTTAATAAAAAATAAGTACTTGGGTCAATTTGTTTGACCGAACCCTTCAAGGAAGTGCTCCAGCATGGTCACAGTCCAATAACTGAATCAAGAAAAAGATAAAAGATAAAGAGACACTACATCTATTGAAGAGGGATTAAATAAAAAAATCCATATCCAAAGTTTACTAATCTTAAAACCAGAATTGCTTCTACTAGGCCCTCTTTCATTGGAGCCATTAAATCTAATTTGAATATTTTCAAATTAGTAATTTTGAAATTAATCAAATTAGTACCTGTGAAATTGAAAGTTTTAGTGCGTTATATTACATTTTACATTTCTTCCCAACTGCATGGTTTCAGGTTCAGTCCCACCGCGTGGCACCTTGGGCAAGTGTCTTTTGCTATAGCCCCGAGCCGACCGAAGCTTTGTGATTGAATTTGGTAGGCAGAAGTTTACTGCCGTGTGTGTATATGTCTGTGTATGTGCTTGTGCCTCTCTCCCATAGAGAGAGAGAGAGAGAGAGAAAAAGATTTCAATTTATCATGCAATACTCAGTTTAATTATCAATCTTTATGTCAACCCCTGATATTTTTCGTTATGGAATCGATGAAGCAAAGCTTCATACTTTTACAAGTACAATGCATTAACCCTTTTGTTATTAAACCCCGTGAGACTGCCCTTGGTTTTGTTATGCAAACTCTCTGTTTTAAAATGATTTAAATTTTAAAAATCTTCCATCAAAATTTCATGGAAATTTATGTTTCAAACATCAGATTAATAATGACAGAATTATTTTACTAAATTCTTAATTATTTTCAAAATTAATTAAAAGAAAGGCAGTGTATGTCTACAGAAATATGATAATGAAATAGTTAAATATATTGGTTTCAAATTTTGAAACAAGGCCAGCAGTTTGGGGGAATGGGTTAAGTTGACTAAATTGACCCCAGTGCTCTACTGCTAGTTATTTTATTGACCCCTAAAGGATGAAAGCAAAGTCAACACCAACAGAATTTGAACTCGGAGCATAATGACAGATAAAATGCTACTGAACACTTTGTTCAGCATGCTAACAATTCAGCCAGCTCACCACCTTAAAAGGGTTTAAATATTTTAACCCCTAACTTAACTATTTTATATTCTTCTTTGAAAAGTTAAACACATACCCTTTTCTTGACATCTATTCTTTCTTTTTCTTTTATTCTTTTGCTTATTCTTTGTAAGCCTGGTACTTCTTCTATTGGTCTCTTTGTTAAACCACTAAGTTACAAGGACATAAACACACCAACATCGGTTGTCAAGTGATGGTGGAGGGGAAACACAGACACACAAACACACACACACACATATATACGATGGGCTTCTTTCAGTTTCCATCTACCAAATCCACACACAAGGCTTTGGTCAGCCCGAGGCTATAGTAGAAGACACTTGCCCAAGGTGCCACACAGTGGGACTGAACCTGGCACCATGTGGTTGGAAAGCACACTTCTTACCGTACAGCTGTGTCTGCGTTTGCAGTTCTATATGAACTTTTGGAGAAGAATGCTTTCAAGAATAGTTCATAAAATACTGGTTTCACATTTTGGCACAAGGCCAGCAATTTCAAGGAAGGAAGAAGTTGATTACATTGACCCCAGTGTTCAACTGGTACTTATTTTATTAACCCCCAACAGGAGAAAAGGCAAAATCGACCTCGACTGAATTTGAACTCAGATTGTAAAGATGTGTGAAATGCCACTAACCATTTTGCCCTGTATACATTGTATTATAGGCACAAGGCCTGAAATTTGGGGGAGGGGGATAATCAATTACATCGACCCCGTAATTTGAACTCAGAATGTAGCAGCAGATGAAATACCAATAAGCATTTCACCCAGCATGCTAACGACTCTGCCAGCTCCCCACCTTTTGCTCAGTATACTTACGATTCTGCCAGATTGAAGCCTTAGTTTGTAGAAATATTAAGTTTAATTCAATATGAACTGGTCATCATCATCACCATTTTGATATTCACTTTTCCATGCTTGCACCGGTCAGATTTTCTAAAGCAGGATACTCTTCCTGTTGCTAATCCTCACCTGTTTCTGAACATGGTCATATGTCCTTTAATTCTTCAAATATGACTACCTCAATGACCAGACATCTTTACATCTTTACTGAAATCGAAATCGAACTAAATTCGACGACTGGCACCCATGCCAACGTCGTCTCCTTCATTGGACACAAAACTCAGCTTGCGAAGACTTATTGGGGCAAGCGAAAGCGAAATCGGGATAGCACCTGTGCCCAGCGTTGCCTTTCTGGCACTTGTGCCCGTGACATGTGTAAGGATTTTCGTGCGAGATCATTGCCAGTGCCCCTGGAGTGGCTCTTGTGTGGGTGGCACATAAAATACACCATTTTGAGCGTGGCCATTGCCAGTACCGCCTGACTGGCCTTCGTGCCGGTGGCACGTAAAAGCACCCACTACACTCTCTGAGTGGCTGGCGTTAGGAAGGGCATCCAGCTGTAGAAACTCTGCCAGATCAGATTGGAGCCTGGTGTAGCCATCTGATTTCACCAGTCCTCAGTCAAATCGTCCAACCCATGCTAGCATGGAAAGCGGACGTTAAACGATGATGATGATGATTGATACGATTAACTGAACAGCCTGCTTGTGAAATTAATGTGCGAGTGGCGGATCACTGCACTCTTCAGACATGCACATCCTTAACCCTTTAGCATTTAAACCAGCCATATCCAGCCAAAAGTATTCTGGCTGTTCTATGTTCAAACTGGCCGGATCTGGTCTCTCACACCAACCCTACAATATCATTTTAAAAATTAACAGCTACCTCATCAAAAGCTTATAGCTACAAGATAATGCATGATTAGTTCAAAACAATGTGGGTAAAAAAGCATTAATTATGGCAGAATAATGTGAACACTAAAGGGTTAATGTAGTCCTCAGGGAGATTCACTGTGACATGGAATGTAACAAGGCTGGCCTTTTTAACTGGCTTCAACCATCAAATTACAGCTCAAAAATATGCCCTAACCCACAGCAGCCATTTCAAAGTGTTGATTCACTTGAAGTTGAGAAACTGATTTCAAATTCTTTTATTTCTTTCTACTGTGACCGAGTAACAACGCTATTTTCTAACTCTTAAAAATAACTAACTTTATTTTTCCGACAGCGTGCAGCAGACCTGCAAAGTACACAACTCACACTCTCTCTCTCTCTCTCTCTCTCTCTCTCTCTCTCAGACACACACACACACTCTCTCTCTCTCTTACACACACACACACTCGCACACTCATACACACACAAATACACACTTTTACACACACACACTCTCTCTCTCTCTCACACACACTCACACAAATACATACTTTTACACACACTCACACACTCTCTCTGTCTCCCTCCTCTCTCTCTCTCTCTCTCTCTGGCTGGCTGGATGATGAACAACAAGCTGTTCACTACAAATGGTTTTTACATTTCCTTTTCACTTCTGTTTCTTTCTCAGATTGAATGACAGACATACCAGTCAGTTGCATATTATAAGAGTGTCTACTGTCACTACCACCACCACCACCACTACTATTAATTTGTATTTCTGTTGCTGTAGTTAAAAGCTAGTGTTAACATGTTTAAAGCAATGAGCATAAAAAGATCTAATTAAAATTAATTATATGATGAGTAAAAGACATATGCTCAATGACTACTATTTATTTTAATCATTTAATACAATTATGGGAAACAACTTAAGATATATTTCAGTCTTATTAAACCTCATTATCATGCTTACTGAAATATTGGTTTCACATTTTGGCACAAGGCCATAAATTTCAGGAAAGGGGATTGAGTTGATTATATCGACCCCAGTGTTCAACTGGCACTTATTTTATTGACCTTGAAAGGACAAAAAAAACAAAGTAGACCTCAGTAGAATTTGAACTCAGAACATGAAAATGGATGAAATGCTGCTAGGCATTTTGCCCAGCAGGCTAACAATTCTGCCAGCTTGATGCCTTAATGCTTGCTGGAATATTGATAAGAGAATCATTATATAAATGTACAATACTGTATATGAGTAGATGTGAAATATATTTTAAAATAAATGACAAATGTTTATTATTGCTATACCTCTGCTTAACCCATTACCTCCCATAATTCTGTCAAATGGAATTTTTTTATGAAACTTCTGATTTCTAGCATAAAACGGCCTTAGAAACACGCTGGAATGATCAAATTAACATTTCAAAATAACATTTTAAATAGAAATAAGCAAGATATTGGGTGAAAAATTAGCAAACCTCATTTGAATATCAGAGAAATATACCTAGTAGATATAGCAAAAAGGTTAGATATGTGTAAATATTGACAGATAATTAACGAAATTTGTAATTTTTAAGTGATCTCATATGAGATCACTGGTAGGTAATGGGTTAACTGGGCTATAGTCATCAATAGCTAATTAGCATATAAGTAGATGCTTTTTATATGGTACTGGCACTACTAGTAACCTCACAAGTGTTGGAGCCTTGGAAAATTTACTCAGTACATTCTATGAGACGGTTTGCATTAGGAAGGACATCCAGTCATAGAAACTATGCCGAAGCAGGTGTTACAGCTTGACTCAATCCCCTGGATTATCAACTCGTGTCAAAACATCCAACCCATGCCAGCATGGAAAATGAACATTAAACAATGATGATGTGGTGCAACCGGATAGGTTTTTACAAAAACTAATGACATCGAACTTGTAAAGAGAAATTGCAAACAAAATAATTAAAAGAATTAAATAGTTGGAAAATATTTACAATTAAGACTTCCTCCATATTTTTTTTTTCTTTATGATGGAAAATGGGAAGCTTTTGTCCCTTCAGGTTCACTAATTGGAACTAGCAAGAGAGCTTATATGTGACTGTTCAATGCTTAGCCTGCTAAAATAGTAGCCAAGTCTCCCACAGATTACAGCCTACTGCCTTAAGCAAAAGAGGGAGACATTGAATGTTGTAGTTCATGATACTTGGTGCCTCATAAAAAGTTACCGTATCAGGACAATTACCCCTCTCCCTTGGTTAATTACCCCCTTTCCAATATATTAAGAAGTTTTAAATCATCATCTGTTGTCCTCAGGGGTCATTGTCCTTGGGAGGTTATTCTCCATGGGGGATGAATGTCCTGGACTCAAAGTTACACTTTTGATAATAGATTGATTCAAAATATAACCTCAAATGTAAGCACTACACCTCTGTCCATCTCTTTTCATTACTCTGTAATGGTGAATTGGTCATCACATTGTCTTCAACTAGCAGCTCTTGTTTGGTTGACAATTTTAACCAAACACAAGCTAAATCTATACACTGGTTTTTATTATATCTTTTTTTATATTAACCCTTCCGGGTTGCATCCCTTTTTAGATATTTGTATGGACTAGTGTCTCTAAGTCACATGTTTGTGTGTACCTTAGACTACATTATTCAAAGTATCCTCTTTCATAGGTACATAGATACTTATTGATCCTTTCTGTCCCCTTTTACCCTGTTCCAATGAGTTGTTGTGCACTTGAGCACTGTTTATAACAATCTCATCATCATCATCATTATTTGAAAGGTGGTGAGTTGGCAGAATCATAAGTGCGTCAAGTAAAAGGCATTTCGTCTGCCTTTATGTTCTGAGTTCAAATTCCGCCAAGGTCAACTTGGCCTATCGTCCTTTCAGGATCAATAAAATAGGTACCAGTTGAGCACTGGGGTCGATGTGATTGACTAAATCTTCTCCCAAAATTTCAGGCCTTGTGTCCATAATAAGAAAGAGTTATTATTATTACTTTGCCTTTCATCCTTTTGGGTTCGATAAATTAAGTACCAGTGAAACACTGGGGATCACTGCAATCAACTTGTCTCATCATCATCATCATCGTTTAACGTCCACTTCCAAGCTGGCATGGGTTGGATGGTTTGACTGAGGACTGGCAAGCCAGGGGGCTGCACCAGGCTCCAATCTGATCTGGTAAGGTTTCTACAGCTGGATGCCCTTCCTAACACCAACCACTCTGATAGTGTAGTGGGTGCTTTTTAGGTGCCACCAGCATGGGAGCCAGTCAGGCAGCACTGGCATCAACCCTGCTCAAATGGTGCTTTTCACATGCCACCAGCTAGGGACCCAGTTAGGCAGTACTGGCATCGACCAGATGCTGACATCCGTGCTGGTGGATGCTCATATGGTGCTTTTTACCTTCCACCAGCACGGAAGCCAGTCCAGTGGAACTGGCATCGACCACACTCAAATGGTGCTTTTTACGTTCCACCAGCACGGGTGCCAGTCAGGCAGTACTGGCATCACCCACAACAATGATTTCACTTGACTCAACAGGTCTTCTCAAGCAGAGCATATTGCCTAATGATTGTAGGGTACTCTTAAATGGACTGGTTATGCAACACTGGCATAGGTCTCACTTGGCTTGCCAGGTCTTCTCAAGCACATCCTCCTACAAAATTTCATGCTTTTGCCTGTAGTAGAAAGGATGATGATGATGATGATGATGGTGATAACATTTATTTTACATGTTAGTATTCATAACAGTCAGTAGTGTAAAATACATTCAAATATTGATTTCTTACATTAGTATAATGCTAGAAATTCGGTGGGAGGGGAAAGGAACAGTCAATTATATTGAGCCAGTACTTGACTGGCACTTCACTTTATCGATCTCAAGAGAATGAAAGGCAAATATCAGGCACAATTTTGTTTTCAAAACAATTTATCTTTCACTCTCATATTCAAAATAAATTTCTTATAATCGTGTAATGGAATGAAAGTGTGGATTACATCAAGTTTAACCTTCCATCTTTAATGTTACTTCTGTTGGCATTTAATTTGTGTTATAGTATTGGTTATATTCAAGAACTGATTATGAATTTTATATGAATATGCTCTACACTGTAGCATAATAGCAACTTAACAAATTATATATATGTGTGTGTGTGTGTGTGTGTGTACATGCCTATATATCATATATACATATATATCAATATATATATATATACATGTACACACACAAACACGCAAACATATGTATATATATATATATATATATATACACACACACACACACACACACACACTCAAGGGAGAGCCAAAAGGTAATGGAAATAAAGATTGCATTATTTTTTGATTCACCTTCGTGTGTGTGTGCGTGCATGCATGTGTGTGTACATGTACACACACACGTGTGTATATCATCATCATCGTTTAACGTCCGCTTTCCATGCTAGCATGGGTTGGACGATTTGACTGAGGACTGGTGAAACCAGATGGCTACACCAGGCTCCAATCTGATTTGGCAGAGTTTCTACAGCTGGATGCCCTTCTTAACACCAACCACTCAGAGAGTGTAGTGGGTGCTTTTACGTGCCACCCGCACAAGGCCAGTCAAGAGGTACTGGCAACGGCCACGCTCAAATGGTGTATTTTATGTGCCACCCGCACAAGAGCCAGTCCAGGGGCACTGGCAATGATCTCGCTCGAAAGTCCATTACACATGCCACAGGCACAAGTGCCAGAAAGGCGACGCTGGGCACAGGTGCCATCCCGATTTCGCTTTCGCTTGCCCCAATAAGTCTTCGCAAGCTGAGTTTTGTGTCCAATGAAGGAGACGACGTTGGCATGGGTGCCATTCATCGAATTTAGTTCGGTTTCAATTTCACTTGCCTCAACAGGTCTTTGCAAGCAAAGTTTAGTGTCCAAAGAAGGAAAGGTACGCATAAGTGGGCTGGCTACACCCCTGGTAGAGGCCTTGTATTTAGGTCTCACTTGGCTTGCCGGGTCTTCTCATGCACAGCATATTTCCAAAGGTCTCGGTCAGAAGTCATCACCTCGATGAGGCCCAATGTTCAAAGGTCTTGCCTCACCACCTCTTCCTTTCCTATTTATGTAAGGGAAATTTGAACAAATTATTTATCATGTATGCGACCCATCAATTTTGCTATCCTAATTCTTGCCACTGGTCTCTTTGACACGGTTCAAATGAGATGCAATAAAAAAAAAAATTGAGCAGAAGTGGAATCAGATGTAGTGTGCAAGAGAGAAGACTGCATTCATATGAGCATATGATGAATATGAAAGGGGTCAACTGTATAAGAGGATCTTTTTTAAAACGGGGGCCACATTTTTCATTAATGTTTTACGTAGTGTCTTTGGTACCGAAAGACTTTCAAACTTCGTATACTTATCTATTTTGTGTTAGAGAACAGAAAAATATTTTTGTATTCGAATTTATTTCATGTAAAAAATTGTCTTATTTCGATAATTTCATTCTTCGTTTTATTTGCTTTTTTCTTTTTAAATTTGCTGTTTTACCCTAACCCTAAAACCGATAGAATTGTTTCAGAATCGTTTGTTTATGTAGTCGGCACTTAATGTATATCGGCTGAATGGACGTCAGTGATTGGTTGAAATTACAGAAATACGACAACTTTAACATGGAATAACTTAGGGATTTCTTTTTTTTTTTAAAGAAGACTAAGAGAAAAAGATGTTTTATATGACACATTCTACCAGTGTTCCAAGTTTCAAAGTGTTTCGTTAATGAAAAATGTGGCCCCCGTTTTAAAAAAGATCCTTAAATTCTAAAATAATCATGAATTTAGACTAGTCTCATTAAACACCTGTAACTTTTTTTATTTATCAACATATTAATGTGATATTTGGAGCATAATTTAAAAAAGGGTTCTTAATCAATTCTATTGCATAATTTTTGTCTCAAAGTTCTCCACGTACTGGGGGGGGGGGTACTGCAAGTGTCTCTCACATGTAAATATTGGTTCAGCTTCACAAATCGTACTCGTTCATAATACTGGAAATATATTCATCGCCAAAAGGTTCCTGATCGCTCCAGTAATTTGTTATTCTGGGTAACTGTCTAATATCCATAATAATATTTATGGCAAAAAATGCCCGTATTTCATCTAAAGTTGCAGGAAACCGCAAGCTATCTTTTTTTTTTCCGGTTTGTTTACATTCTGCGTAACGGTTTGTTTCCGCAGTAATCATTTCAAGCAAGCATGAAAAAGAAGTCTAATTGTTTCACTTCCTGAGAAAGACTATGGGTAGACCCTGTTTCCTCAGAAAAATTGTTAATAAAAACGTTTTTTTAAATTTTTACTCCATTCTGGTGTAAAATCATCCTCTCTGTCGCCGTCGCTGCTTTCAGAATCTCTGCTTTCAGTTTCGGATACAGAAATATCCGATTTATTATCGTTCACCACGTGCTTTTGTAGCTCATTCATTCTTTTCTTCGATATCTCCATATCTTCTGTTGAAAAACCTTCAAATTCGGAATCACTGCTTGATAGCATGAAACTCCTCTCCATCTTCAAAGTTGAAAAAAATTAACGCCGCAAAAAATGTGGAAAAAAATCTTCCAAAATTCCCTGAGTTCAAATATCACGCCAAACAATGTCGGAGACAATAACTTAACTGTTTGCAAAGTGAAATCAGGTGTTTTAACGAATGTATTAACGAGATTTGGGTTCAAATATACATTTAAATAAACAATGGGTACGCTCGGCCGGCTACGGCCGGGTTAGTCTTATGAACCAAAATTTTTTTCGGCCGGCTACGGCCAGGTTAGTAACGAAAGGGTTAATAGGAAGGGGACCCGTGGAAAGAAAGATCTGATGTTGTGTCACACAACAGAGTTGACAAAGAACTGGTGATCTCTGCATGGGAAGACTCACCTACCCTTGCAGGCAGAACAAAACAGATGTTAAAATTGTTTGTTTGAGTGTGTGTGTGTTGTGTTATCACTCTTTTACCTGTTTCAGTCATTTGACCGCGGCCATGCTGGAGCACAGCCTTTAGTCGTGCAGATCGACCCCAGGACTTATTCTTTGGAAGCCTAGTACTTATTCTATCGGTCTCTTTTTGCCGAACCGCTAAGTTGTCAAGCGATGGTGGAGGGACAAACACATACACACACACATATATATATATATATATATATATATATATATATATATATATATATATATATATATATACATATATATGACGGGCTTCTTTCAGTTTCCGTCTACCAAATCCACTCACAAGGCTTTGCTCAGCCCGAGGCTATAGTAGAAGACACTTGCCCATGGTGCCACGCAGTGGGACTGAACCCGGAACCATGTGGTTGGTAAGCAAGCTACTTACCACACAGCCACTCCTGCGCCTATTGTCATCAAACATTTTACAAGCCTTGTAAGTGGAATTAAGGAGACAGAAACTGCAAGATACTTGTTGAATTGATGATACCTGTTCTGGGGTGGTAGATTTTATTTGGCATCCAGTTTAATCACCACCACCTAACACTTGGGTACCCTCAGTAGGGAGTTCCCTCCATGGTTAAACCAGATCTAAGGACTAAGGATATCTTGATAGCTTCGTGCATCACTTGCTACTGCACCAAGACAAGAAAGTTATGGTTTCTTATTCAATTTCTGCTACCTGTCTTGGAGGCCCCAGGAAAAAGACATGGGTGCTGCTTTCCTTCTTTTGAATAAACCATTTTACACACACACACACAGACACACACTCACACCCAGAATGCCTTGCAACCTTTAATTATTTTATCTTTCTACATTTAAGTTCAAATCCTGCCAACCCGAAGTTGACTTACTGTTATTGATTTCTTTCAGTCAGTTATTGAACTAAACATCATAAAGTGGTCACTCCCATTGACTAAAGCTTTGAATATAACTAAATAAATGAATAAGTACACATCTTTTATTTTTCATCTTTTATTTGTTTCAATCATTAGACTGAGGTCATGCTAGGACACAGCCTTAATGAATTTTTAGCCAAATGAATCAACCCCACTCTTTTTTTTTTTTTTTTTGTAAACCCAACACTTATTCTATCAGTTTCTTTTGCTGAACCACAAGGTTATGGGGGCATAAACACACCAACACTGATTGTCAAGCAGTGGAGGGGGACAAACAAAGGTACACATGCATAGATATATTCTTTTACTTGTTTCAGTCATTTGACTGTGATCATGCTGGAGCACCGCCTTTAGTCGAGCAAATCGACCCCAGGGCTTATTTTTTGTAAGCCTAGTACTTAATCTATAGGTCTCTTTCGCCAAACCGCTAACTTACAAGGACGAAAATGCATGTGCATCGGTTGTCAAGCAATGTTGTGGGGGACAAATACAGACACACAAAACACACACACACATACACACATATATATGACAGGCTTCTTTCAGTTTCCGTCTACCAAATCCACTCACAAGGCTTTTGGTCAGCCCGACATTATAGTAGAAATTGCCCAAGGTGCCAGGCAGTAGGACTGAACCTGGAACCATGTTGTTGGTAAGCAAGCTACTTACCACACAGCCACTCCTGTGCCTATAAAATATAGAATGCTTTGCAAATCTGCATGTCAACCTTGCGCAGGGACCCATGCTAATCTTCTCTGTACTTTTCCAGTTTTAGAATATGTACTACTGTAGCTTCTTTTAGTTTCTGTCTACCAAATTCACTCGCAATTATTCGGTTGGCCTGAGGCTATAGTAGAAGACATTTGCCCAAGATTCCATGCTGTGAGACTAAACCTGGAACCATGTGATTGAAAAGGAAACTTCTTACCACACAGCCATGCCTGCACCCCCACATACACATAAGCTTTGAATATGCAACATATGTAATATACAACTCACTTTATATTCCTTATCTATCTATCTATCTATCTATCTATCTATCTATCTCTCTTTGTCTTTTTATCTATCTATTTAATTATCTATTTCTCCTCCATTTGATTTGAATTTTACTAAATCTGTGTTTGTGTTTATCAAAGGATTTCAGTTCAATGATCTAAAACTTCTTTCTGCTGTCTATCTTTATCAGTATGTTGATCTAAAGAATGCTTACCTATGTGGCTATCTGAAAATCAAAGGGCTTACAGAAGAATATCCAATACTTACAACATTTTTCGACGGTGAAATCATCAGTGAAAAGCATCCATTTTTAACTCGTAAGTGGGATGCTGATGAAGATGTGGACAGGAAACACTGGGTATGTAAAATTCTCTCTCTCTCTCTCTCTCTCTCTCTCTCTATATATATATATATATATATATATATATATATATATATATATATATATTTATCTCTTTCTGTTGAGATAACAACATGATTTGGATTTCTAATGACCTTATCAGTAAAGCATAAAATTGAAACATAGCCATACTTACCTCCCTTACTTATCAAGAAAATGATGTTTAATTGATGATTGATACTGCTTTTTCCTTGCTGAATATGTTAAGCTTTTTAAATATGTTTACACTAACTTAATTAGAATTAAATAGTATAAAGACAATGATAATAATGTCAGGAAGATTTTTTTTTTCCTATCATCATCTAAGAATGATATCCTCAGGGAAATTAGTGGAAACTTAGAACATTCAGTCAAGGATGAAAGTATCATCATCATCATCATTTTACATCTAGTTTTCCATATTGGCTCAATTAGGCAAGTTGACAAACCAGAATAGTTCTTATTTGGAGTCACTGCTTTAATATGTGTGTGTGTGTGTATCCATGCGCACATATGTGTGTAACTGAGTTTTCAGTATATCCATAAGTTTCATAGGTGTAAAGCTCTCCTGAGATATAATCATCTCTCCTCCTCCTCCTCAAACATCCCCCCACCACCACCACCACTTAATCAAGAGGACCTTCCTCTTTCCCTTGTTCCCCCCCCCCATTTCCCTTTCCTTGTCCTTTCCAGTCTTGCAAGTTACTTAGCAACCCCATTTGTGTGAGTGGCAGGAAACAAAACATCCAGTCCACACTATAAAGTGGTTAACATTAGGAAGGGTATCCAGCCATAGAAACCATGCCAAAGCTGACATGGAGCATGATGCAGCTCCCTGGCTGGCCAGATCCTTTCACATTATTGTTGGATGGTTTGACATCTATGCCAGCATGAAAAACAAATGTTAAATGATAACAATGATGATGATATGCCACTTTTTACCTCTTTCTGATTCTACCTGATCATTCCCATCCTCCCTTCTAAAATGTGAGTAGTCTTGTAGTTCCTCTTAACCCTTTACCTACCAGTGATCTCATATGAGATCACTTAAAAATTACAAATTTCGTAATTATCTGTCAATATTTACACATATCTAACCTTTTTGCTATATCTACTAGGTATATTTCTCTGATATTCAAATGAGGTTTGCTAATTTTTCACCCAATATCTCACTTATTTCTATTTAAAATGTTATTTTGATCATTCCTGCGTGTTTCTAAGACTGTTTTATGCTAGAAATCAAAGTTTCATAAAAAAAAATTCCAGTTAATAGAATTATGGGAGGTAATGGGCTAAGCAAGAAACCTACTAGACCTAGTACATGAGTAAAAAGTCTAATACAGTCCCTATTCATGCCCTGAATATAATATATGATTAAATTATTGTTATTTCTCTCTTTTCACAGGGGAAATTTTTATCATTTTTTAAATTAGCAAAAAGTTTTAATTCCGACACATTTGACTATGATGAACTTCAAAAGACAGATTGTGTATTTATGCGGTGGAAGGTAAGTTATTCCAAATGCTACATGTAGCCATGCCTTTCTACTTCCTCCTCCTCCTCTCTCTCTCTCTCTCTCTCTCTCTCTCTCTCTCTCTCTCTCTCTCTCTATACAGTCTCTCATTCTTAACTCTGTGATACCTATGTTAAGGAGTGCATTTAAAGCCAAAAGTAATACAAGCAGGTGCTGAAAGCTTCCTGGCTATGGGTAAAAGAAAATACAGGAGGATCAGTTAATTACGATTTTATTCAACATATTCCCCTCTCAGTTTCACACACTTATTGCAGAGGTCCTTCAGTTTTTCTAATCCCTGTGAAAGAACTCAGGAGGCTGGGCCTCCAACCAGGTCATTCACAATACCCTTAAAGCCAGGAACTTACCAGAACCCCTTCATATATGAGCAAGATGTGGAATCTCTGACTTGTCTAGTAGAGCAGTAATTTGTCAAGTCAAAGACAGCATGGGTAGCAGACATAAAATGGTGATGGTGTCCGCTTAGTTTATTTAAGTGTCACTAACTTTGTAACAGCTACCAGATATATTATTTGTTTGCATGCAATAATAGTTATTCAAATGCATTATAACTTTAATGCTCATTGGAGCTTTAGATTTTGTTGTTTTGTTCTTGTAAAAGTTCAATGTTTGAAGCACCAAAAAATAATTTTTCCTTCTAATTTTGACACAAGGCCAGCAGTTTTGAGGGGAGGGTGAAAGGTTGATTATATTGACCCCAGTATTTGACTGGTACTTATATTATTGAAAGGGTGCAAAGCAAAATTAACCTTGGTAGAATTTGAATTCAGAATGTAAAGAGCAGGAGAAAAATGCTGCTGTGCATTTTGTGTGACATGCTAATGATTCTGCCAAATTGTGATGCCTATTAGCAATATATCACAGAGTTAAGAATGAGAAACAGGTGTTTTTTATCATGGCGCCAGCACTAAAGAAGTTGTCATATCCTCAACAAGACTAAAGACTCCTCTTTACTTCTCATCGCTACTTACTCATTAAGGCTTTGTAAGTAAAAAGTTTGCTTCCCAACCCCACAATTTCAAATTCAGTTCCACTGTGTTGTACCTTGGGCAAATATCTTCTATTACAGCTTCAGGAAAAAAGAAAAGATGGCCACCACAGAAGGAATGCTTTTAATCATAATATTGCTCAACCAAGGCTAAACAACAACAATTAAAAGAAGCCTAGCAGTGGAATTCATTGATATTTCCAAAAATGTGGCAAAATAAATCTAAAGACCCTGTCTTGGGTGAAATAACAGTGCTAATTATTGTTGGTTGAACAGATTATTTCATTCAACACGAGCATTTATAATTTTTTCTTATTTTGTTAAAATGAGGATCAATGTATATGTCACATTGCTGTACTTAAGAAGACCCACCCACAACAGCATAATTGAGATCCTAAAACCAAAGAGTCACGTAAAAAGGACTGATACTGGTGTCAAATAAAAAGCACTGGTGCTGCTGCCACATAGAAAGCGCTGGTGCTGGTGCCACATAAAAAGCACTGGTGCTGGTGCCTCATAAAAAGCACTGGTGTTGGTGCCACATAGAAAGCACTGGTGCTGGTGTCACATAAAAAGCACTGGTGCTGGTGCCACATAAAAAGCACCCACTACACTCTATAAAGTGGTTTGCATTAGGAATGGCATCCATCTGTAGAAACCAAGCCAAAACAGATTATGGAACGTGGTACGGCCCCTGGCCTTGCCAGCTCCTATTAAGCCATGCAACTCACCACAGCATGGGAAACAAACATTAAATGATGATGATTGCTGAATCCTTTAGCTAAGGAACTGAAAGTTTAGAATTAAATGTCCTTCCTATTCACACGCAACATAACACTTATAAAAGCTATGTTTTTAAAATACACAAGCTGGTAATCCAATATCTTATTATTCAGCTATTTTACTCATATTTGTTTATCTTCAGATGACATAAACACCTTATCTGACATCTTTGTGTCTTATCTTTGTCAGCAATAGTTTATTTCTTATGTCATTTTGTAACAGATTGAAGCTTTCTCCCTTTAAGACATATATAATGTGAAAGTGTTCTTTAGAGAGAGAGTGTGTGTGTGTGTGTGTGTGTGTGTGTGCATGTCATTACTCTAACGTCTACTCTTTTCCATGCTTTGCATGAGTCAGACAAAATTCATTAAATCAGATTTTCTATGGCTAGGTGCTCTTCCTGTTGCCAACCCTCACCCATTTCCAAACATGGTAATATTTCCCCTTGTCTTTTGAACACAAACAGCACAGTGGCAAGACATGTTTTCGTGGAAGGTTGCAAATGAACAGCATCATTCGTGTTACAGTAACAATTAGTATGGTGCCAAGAAAAGGAGACATGAACATACACGTATATCTAAATTGAGGCAGTGGAACAGGTAAAATCCAGGCTACGTATGTTTCCTAGCTAGCAGATCCTCTCGTGTAATAATTACTCACCGAGGAGTATTCAACTAGCTACACATCAGGCCAAACATACCTTAATTATATGAAGGTTATATTGTCATTTGGGAATCTTGTTGCTAACCGTGAGCTATACAAAAATTTCTCAGCTATTAAGCTTCAATATGGGAAAGCCTACAACCTGATGCCAATAAATTATTATTGTTCCTGAATATTGCTTTTTATACCTATCACAGACTGCTCAAAGCTTACAAAGTTCCGACATTTACATGTGTGTGTGTGGTGTGCTCCTTTCAGCTTCAGTCTATCAAATCTAATCACAAAGCTTTTGTTCATCCCAAGGCTACAGTAGAAAGCACCCAAGGTGCCACATTGTGGGACAATCCAAACCCTGTAGATGTGAAGTAGCAAGCTTCTTAACCATAAAACCATGCTTGTGTATGTATGTATGTGTGTGTTATTATGTATGTATGTAGAACTATTTTAAAAGAGTAGGATATGGTTTATGAGAGATTTAGCTGCTATTTTTAGTGGATTCAGTGACTACACAAAGGCTTCCACAGGAATATGTTAGCCAATTACTTTTACCTCCTCATCTGGTGCCGCTGAGTTTTCCTAATTATCAGTTCATAGGTACTGAATAAGTATCTTCTGGCAATATACAGGTTTTCTCTTGGAAGATTCTTCTAATTTGTGTAGAGCTAAATATAGGCTTCACACAGCATTGGTTGGCCCAAGCTATATAGTGGGAGAAAATAAAACAACTCTCTTTTTTTATTTCCTTTGCAATTATATTTGCTCATTGTTCAACTTGATTGTGTCTGCATAGCTGGAAACATAGATAGGAGTTAATACCTTGCAGAGTGTGACATTGCCAAAAGGAATCCAGGTAGCAGCATCCCAGAGCTGTGAATCACTAGTTTTGGAATGCTACAGACAAATCTAATTCCATGAAATCTGAGATAAGCCCAATCCAAAACCAGCCTTCACAAAGTCGACATGGCTAGCATACTTAACGGAGCCAACAAAAATAATTTCAGTTAACTAAAATCACTTCTGCAGTGTTGACCAATAAATATAACTGCTTCAACTAAAGTATTAATGAAATTTGTTCATAGAGAAGAGCAACAACTCTGAAATTTTAATTAAAATATATGGTGGCAATTCCAGATAAATTTCATTCAAATTAGTAAACTTAATCTCTGTGTGCTAAGTCTTTTCCAGTTCTTGTCAGATCTTGTGATAAAGGTATACAAGAAATGTACATGAGCTGATCCAGGTGTGACTGTGTAGTTAAGAAACTTGCTTCCCAACCATATGGTCTTGGGTTCTGTCCCACTGTGTGGCACTTTGGGCAAGTGCCTTCTACTATAACTCCTTGCCAACTAAAGCTTTGTGAAAGGATTTAGTTGACTGAAAGAAGACCATCATATCGTGATGGCACCTGTGCCCAGTGTCGCCTTTCTAGCACTTGTGCCGGTGGCACGTGTAAAGACTTTCGAGCGAGATCGTTGCCAGTGCCGCTGGACTAGCTCTTGTGCAGGTGGCACGTAAAATACACCATTTTGAGTGTGGCCATTGCCAGTACCGCCTGACTGGCCTTCATGCCAGTGGCACGTAAAAACACCCACTACACTCTCAGAATGGTTGGCGTTAGGAAGGGCATCCAGCTGTAGAAATTCTGCCAAATCAGATTGGAGCCTGGTGTAGCCATCTGGTTCACCAGTCCTCAATCAAATCGTCCAACCCATGCTAGCATGGAAAGCAGACGTTAAACGATGATGATGATATACGTATAAATCTGACATGGGCGATTCTTTCTTGTCTTGGGATTCACAGTAAAACGGCTGGGTGGAACTGCACAAAAAATTACACAGATGTGTTGAATGATCCAGTGGTGATGCTGGGCTTTGTATTTTTTTCATAGTTCTCATGGTTACTGAGGTAATCTACTATAATAATACTCTTGTGTTTATGAATGAGAAAGAAAGGAGTGATAGATGAATAAGGAAGGAAAGGGTGATGTCATACTTAGTAATGGGATGATGAAAACTGTACGCTGAAAAAAATAGATCAAACAGTGTTTCAACTATGTGTGAATATATGTGTGTGTATGTAATAGGGGGGTATTGAGTGTGTTTGTGTGTGTGCGTGTGCACGCGCAATGGAAGTGAGATGGTTTGTCTTTGTTCACTTAGTATTTGGGTTTATTTTTTGATTTGGTTGAATCTTGGTTGGTGTTTTTTTTTTAGTGTTTTTTAGTGTTTTTTTTTTTAGTGTTTTGACAGAAAAATCTCATTCTAAAATTGTTTTTTAACATAAGCATGCCCAAACAAGAGTAGGTTTTACAGCCACATCATCCAAACCGACTGGGTGAAGCCGGGCTTAGCTGCTAGTATATATATATGTATGTATGTATGTGAAGGCACATGGCTTAGTGATTAGAGTGTTGCACTCACGATTATGAGATCATGTGTTTGATTCCCAGACCGGGCATTGCATTGTGTTCTTGAGCAAAGTACTTCATTTCACATTGCTCTGTGATCATTTTGTCATCTGACATGTGCAGGTAGTGTCAATCTGATGGAGGAAATGAGCTTATGTGTACACAAACATTTGATCACTATAAACAAAATCATCTGTGTGGTTGTTCGGTAAGAAATTGTTGAACCCTCATACATTGTCTAATGACGGGAAAGTCCATTATTATGTATGTATGTGTATGTGTATATGTATATATATATATATATATATATATATATATATATATATATATATATATATATATAAGGTAAACACCCCCTTCGGTCATGAATGATCATGGGATTGCACCTAGAAAGTTCACCTCTGGGCTACAAGTCTGGGCAAGGTAGTCTATGAAAGACTAGCAGTCACCCATGCATGCCAACCTCTCCTTTCCATGCCACTGATGTTATCCAAGGGAAAGGCAAAGGCCAGTACAGCTTAGCACCAGTGACATCAAAACTCATTTCTACAGTTGAGTGAACTGGACCAAGATGAAATAAAGTGTCTTGCTCAAGAACACAACACACAGCCCGGTCCAGGAATTGACCTCACTACCTCATGACTGTGAGCCTGACGCTCTAACCACTGAAACATGCGCCTTCATATACATAATGTGTTTGTGTGTGCTTTTGTGTTTCCTTGTCCTGACGTCACATGATGATTGCAAATGAGCATCATCACCATACAGTCCTTTGTGACAAACATGTCTAGCTGTGAGGAAATATTACCTTGCTTGGAAACAGGTGGAAGTTGGTGATAGGAAGGACATTCAGTCATAGAAAATTTGCCTCAACAAATTCCATTTGATCCAAGGAAGCATGGAAAAGTGGATACTGGATAATGATGATTGGCATAATGACTTCTAATGACCGAGGGGAATCACATAAAGCACAGTTGTTGGGTGAGTGTAACATAATGTAGACAGTGAAGCAATGAGAGAAGAAAGAGAGAGAGGGAGAGAGTTTCAGAAATGGTCAGATATAAATTCTTTTATCTTTTACTTCTTTCAATCATTGGGCTGTGGTTATGCTAAGATACCATCCTGAAGGGTTTTGTCAAACAAACTAACCCCTGTACTTTTTTTTTTAAGTTCGGCACTTATTCTATCAGTCTCATTTGCCGAAACCACTAAGTTACAGGGATGTAAATGAACCAACATCAGTTGTCAAGAAGTGGAACATACACATAAGTAAAGGCACACACACAATGGGTTCAGTACTTAGAAAGATTGTTATTTGATTCTAATTCTATAAAAAGCAAACACATATACAAACACATGTATATATAAATATATATACAACAGGCTTCTTGGATTGAGGGTCACTCTGTATATTCTTAAGAAATTTGTCAATGCTTCATTGTTACTTAATTCATTTTTCGCTTTTCTTAATGCTCTCTTAAAAGTGTCCACAAATCTTTCTACCTGCCTGTTTGACCTGGGGTGGTAGTGTGGAGTGAAAATATGCTTTATCACATGCCTCTTACAGTTCTTGAATTCATACCCAGAGAACTGCGCTGTTGTCTGAAACTAATGTGTCAAGGACATTATATTACGCAAACAATTCATATCAGACTTTATAGTTGTCTTAGAGGTTGGTCTATAGCGCCTGCAAACCTCTAAGCCACTTAGTACAGCTATTTACTATGATTAAGTAGTAAGCGTCGTTTACCGGTCCGGCATAGTCAATGTGTAACCTAGACCATGGGTTCTCTGTCTCTGGCCATGATTAATATTTTACCAGCAGGGCTTTGGCTACGAGTGCACAGCCTTGGCATGTTCTCATCAAGTTTTCAATATCTTGGTCCATAGACAGCCAATAGACATAACTACTCATCAGAGCCTTCATCCTTGCCATTCCTGGATGTCTGCTGTAAAATTGTTGCAGTACATCTTTTGTAGTTAGAACCACCACTCTTTGGGCATACATCAGAATATTATCACAAATTGAAAACCTGCTGTCATCTGAATTTTTATTTTGTTAATTTTTTTAAAGCTTCTTTCATTTTCATAATATACTCATCACCTACAGCTTTCATTCTTATATCCTGTGCAGTCACTGGTAGTTCTTGGATAATCTTCATCATAACACTTTTAATTTCACTTTCTGCCTGCAGTGCAGCTATAATAAGTCTCTTCTAGTAGTTCCATATTTTTTGGAATTGACTGATTTTTTTTTTCAATGGAATGTATTGCATTTTGAAATTATAGTTCAGTAATATTACACCCCAACATTGCAGGCAGTTCACAGTATGAGTTGGTAACCCTTTTTTAGACCCATAAATCAACAGCAAAGGTCTATGGTCTATTTGCAATAAAAAAATTTCAGCCATGCAGAAACCTGTGAAATTTTTTAACAGCAAAAATAATTGCTAAGGCCTCCTTTTCAATTTTACTATATCTCTTCTCTGCAGCTATTAGCAAGCGCAAAACATGAACCACTGGTTTTGTACTTCCGTCTTCATATTTATGAAGTAGAACAGCACCTAATCCATGCTCAGAAGCATCAGACACTACAATGATGTCCATTTCGAGATGATAATGTGCTAACAACAGGTCTGAGATGAGAATTTTTTTTATTTCTTCAAAAGTGGCATTTACTCCTTTTTTTAATAAGTCATTCAATGGAGCTCTTAACTTGTGCATATTAGGAATGTAATTTTGGTTGTAGTTTGCCAGCCCAAGAAATGCTTGTAAAGTTGGAATATTTGTCAGCGCAGGCATATTCCTTATTGCATCTACCCTTGATGGGTCAGGACGTCTACCACTTTTATCAATTATTTGCCCTATGTACTTAATTTAGGGTAGAAAGAATTCGCATTTTTCTTCACTCAAAGTGAATCCAAAAACTTTAGTTCCACATGCTGTTCGCGAGAATTACTCTTGATCAAAATATCGTCCAAGTATGGGATTGCAAATTCACAATCAGATAGCATAGCATCCATGATTTGCTGGAATATTGTTGATGCCGCTTTTAATCCAAAAGGTAATCATGTATATCTGTACAATCCTCTGTGTGTATTTATTGTCAAATACTTTGAGCATTTTTCATTTACTTCTCTCTGTAAATAGGCTTCAGACAGATCTAATTTGGGAAAAAATTTTCCACCATTTAGCTTTGAAAAAATGTCCTCTGCAGTTGGGGTGGATGGTGGTATGTTTTTAAGCAGTTGTTCAATTCTGTAGAGAAATCAGCACACTGCCTTTTTTTTTTTTTTTTTTTAATACATACCGTGGGTGCTGCCCACTTTGAGTAACCCACCTTTTTGATGACTCCACTCTTTTTGAGTCTGTCCAACTCTTCATTTACGGTTTGAATTGCCCCAAATGGCACTTTTCTGTTTGCTTTAAATACAGGTACAGCGCTTTCACTTACTTGGAAATAGGCTTCTGTCTTTCTACAGCATTTTATTTCACTTTTTTTCTTCAGTTCTTCCAAAGACTTGTTTTTAACGGGACAACTATTTATGTTATTGCAGTAAAGGTTTATGGGGCGATACCAAAAATCAAACAGTTCTAACCAATCTATGCCAAACAGATGGATTGTATTATCCACAATGAATAATTATGCTTCGCTGTCTCTCCTTGAAATGTGACATCGATACATGTTTTGCCCATGAAATGTAATTTATCACCCATTACACCACACACTATTTTTGCTGTTTTACGTAATCTTGGTTTACCAGTTTCCTTCCAAGTATCCACATTTATAATCAAGATGTCACTACCTAATTTGGTATTCACATCATTTATTTTTATGAGCATAAGTCTTCTTGTTTTTCCATTGCAATCACTCTCTGCTGAAAACACCTTAGAACTTTTTGTGTTTGAGTCTCATAGTCTTGTTCTACAATGAGAACTCCTGTGTCTCCCAGCTTCTGACAACTGTAGCACTTTTTGTTTTTAAACGGACAATCCTTTTTGTAGTATAGTCCTCCACAACCATAATACAGATTAGGGCCTGACACATTTTTTTATTGTACTTTCCGGGACAACACATTTGAATTTTTGCAGAGTCTTTATCTTGTATCTTTTTCACATCATGTTTAAGATTTACCATAGTCTGACATTCTTCTGCAGTGGTTTATAGAGATAAATCCTGGTTCTCTTGCTCCATTTTTGAGAGAATCCTTGCCTGAATTTCTTTATTTTCGAGTGCTATAAGTCCTTGCACAAAGATAAGTGATTTGAACTTATCCTGAGTGAGAACCTGAAGTTTGAAATTTTCACACATACGGTTCACTACACCAGCATAGATGATAAAATCATCCTCCTGATTCTTTATTAAGTTCCAACACTCCATTCTGGTGTTGAATAATGAACTTCTATCACAAAAATTTTTTCAAAGCAGTTCCACAATTTCTTAGAAACCAATCTCACTCGACTTTTTGGGCAGAATAAAGTTTCCGTAACACTCATCTTCCAACTATGACTTGCACTCATTAAAAATTTCCTCATGTCTTCTATAATACACAGGAAACGTAATATCCTCCTCCAAATTATACATAAATTCAGAAATTGCATTAGCCATGCCATCTGGTGTAAACGAACTTACTGGATTTTCGGACTTCACCGACTGTAACTCAATTAATTGTTGTTATAGTTTTTGTTTTGTTTTTGCAACTCTTGTAGTTGTTCCTGTTGCTTCCATTGAAGCTGTACTACTGCAGCTAATAGGTTTTCTATGACACAAAAGTTGTCAAATAACCAATGTGAGTTTCGAATGATCCTTGTCACCAGATATTATATCCTTATGAATAAATGAATACACTGCAACAGTGTATGGCTGTGTGGTAAGTAGCTTGCTTACCAACCACATGGTTCTGGGTTCAGTCCCACTGCATGGCACCTTGGGCAAGTGTCTTCTACTATAGCCTCGGGCCGACCAAAGCCTTGTGAGTGGATTTGGTAGACGGAAACTGAAAGAAGCCCGTCGTATATATGTATATATATGTGTATGCATGTGTATATGTTTGTGTGTCTGTGTTTGTCCCCCCAACATCGCTTGACAACCGATGCTGGTGTGTTTACGTCCCCGTTACTTAGCATTTTGACAAAAGAGGCCGATAGAATAAGTACTAGGCTTACAAAGAATAAGTCCTGGGGTCGATTTGCTCAACTAAAGGCGGTGCTCCAGCATGGCCACAGTCAAATGACTGAAACAAGTAAAAGAGTATTGATAAGAGATCAGGAGATGACTGGTATGGGTGGGAGGATGAGAGATATACAGAGGCAGAGATAGAGAGGTAGAGAGAGAGAGATTTTTATTAATATCTCTTTGTTATATTTATGTTTGTCTGTCTGTCTGCAGGAACACTTCTTAGTGCCAAACCACAAGATTACAGACATAAATGGAGCATCATTTGCTGGATTTTACTACATCTGCTTCTGGAAATCTAATTCTACCATTGAAGGTTATTATTATCACCGAAGTTCTGAATGGTAAGTTGATATCCTTACAGTTTATTTTTAAATCAGATCAATTCTAACAATATTTATGCTTTGTTTGAAATTCATCTTCTTCTTCTTCTTCCCTCATCCAACATCTTAGTTTTGTATATCACAATATCATCAAGTTAATACATTCTCAGTTTATATTTTATGCAAAACATAAGAATTGAAGTAAATGTAACAGTGTGGATGTTTTAGCTGTGAGGGAAAATAATAACAATATAAACACATTACCTTTTATGCTTTTGATGTGCAGATAAAAGAGGTGAGGGAGACACATGATAAGCTGTTTCCTTCAGCTAGTCAGTAGCAATAGAATAGTTACCTGTTATAAAAAGAAGTCATAAATCTAGTTATAACCATACTGGATAGCTTAATTTGCATATTTTTGCTTATAACTGCTCATCATTAATTAAACAATGTATATTTTAGGTATATAGGTGCAAGAGTGGCTGTGTGGTAACTAACTTGCTTACCAACCACATGGTTCTGGGTTCAGTCCCACTACATGGCACCTTGGGCAAGTGTCTTCAGCTATAGCCTTGGGCCGACCAAAGCCTTGTGAGTGGATTTGGTAGCCGGAAATTGAAAGGAGCCCATCGTGTGTATATATATATATTTATTAATGAGGGTAGAAATTGATATTAATCAATTAAAACCAGTGGTCTAGCATATTAAAAAATCCGAGGATTAAAATTATATTACATACAAAAATAAGAGGAATGACCAGCAAATGTGGATTCCTATATGCTAGAAATAGATGCCGAATCATCTAACCACGAAAAAAATATGTTCTCAGTAGAAAATTTAGCGACACAACAGACTGTAAACGAGCAAGACAAATGAAAAAATACTAAATTAAAAATCGATTAACCTACGTACCATGGTTTCACCTGTTAAAATTTACATAAGTAAATATCTGCAGAATCAGATATTTACTTATATAAATTTTAACAGGTGAAACCATGGTACGTAGGTTAATCGTTTTTTAATTTAGTATTTTTTATTTTTTCATTTGTCTTGCTCGTTTACAGTCTGTTGTGTCGCTAAATTTTCTGAGAACATATTTTTTTCGTGGTTAGATGATTCGGCATCTATTTCTAGCATATAGGAATCCACATTTGTTGGTCATTCCTCTTATTTTTGTGTATATATATATATATATATATATATATCTGTGTGTCTGTGTTTGTCCCCTCACCATCACTTGACAACTGATGCTGGTGTGTTTACATCCCCGTAACTTAGTGCTTTGGCATAAGAGACCAATAGAATAAGTACTAGGCTTACAAAGAATAAGTCCTGGGGTCGATTTGTTTGACAAAAGGCGGTGCTCCAGCATGGTCACAGTCAAATGACTGAAAGAAATAAAAGAGTGAAAGAAAATACAACATGACTCAGAAGGATTGAAATAAATTTAATTATTAGAAAGCCTTAGCTTATTTAATTGCTTCATCTTTAACCCTTTAGCATTCAGATTACTCTGTCAAGTGTAATGCTTATTTATTCACATTGGTTTAAATTAATCATGCATTATCTTGTAGATCTGAAATTTCAATGATGTGATTGTAGTAGGTGTGAGAGGCCAGATCTGCCCAGTTTGAACATAAAACAAGTAGAAAATTTGGGGGCTGGATATGGCCAGTTTAAATGCTAAAGGGTTAAATGGCACAAAATATCAACTGCAGTTGTAGACCCTATCAATCGAGCTGTTGTATGGTATAGCTGACAAACCAGAGGTTTCTGCCAAGCTCCAGTATGGTTTCTACTGCAGGATGCCTTTCCTTGCACCAACCACCGGACTGAACGTACTGGACGCTTTTTACATGGCACCAGCACCAGTGAGGTCACCAAGTAACTTACAAAATAAGACACCCCGCCATCCTTTCAATTGAGGGAGGTGGCTTTGTGCCAGGTGATGAGAGATATGATAGAGGAACAAAAACAGATGTCTTGCTGTAGAGGAGATCCATTAGTATGAATAATTTTGACAGCTAAAATAAGGTTTTGTTAACTGAAGATGTAAAATGACTATATTTACTCCATTTAATACCACTTTATTTATATTTCCTATCAATAACATTCTTTCTTTATTTCTGCATTATTTTATTTTTTTTGTTTTTGTTTTAGGTACCAGTCCTTAAAACTGGAACACGTCAGTGAACAGAGCGCCCCTGTCTATGCATTCCGATGACAAGTGTGAGTTCTCAGTGTGGGCATAGTGCGTATGTGTCTAACTGCTTGCCTAAGTGAGTGCATGTTTGCTGCCAAATAAAAACAACAAAAAACAAACAAAAAAGATGCCCTCCTCTTGTCCCACGCCCCTCTTCCCCCAGCCCACCACCAGCTGCTAACTCTATTTCTTCAAGTGCCATAAGTGGTAGCCTCCTGCATCATGCTAGCAACAGCATACTACTTACTATACTAGCATTAAACTGGACACTCTCCTTTGTCTTGATTCAGTCACCTAAAACATCATTCGACTTCACTTCCAGAAGTACATCCGTGTGATATCTTTTACCCATTTTTTTTTAACGTTTAAACTTTGTTTGTTTGTTTTTTTTTTGTTTTTGTAATTAAAAGAAGAAAAAAAATCCTCCAAATCTACAACATTAAACCCACCCACCTCAAACATAAAAAAAACAAAATCTACCATATTTATAGAGGGAGGAAAAAAAAACAAAATTATATATATATGTATATGTATATATATATATATATATATATATATTCTTTCTTTTTATTAATGATGCAATGTTAGTCAGGTTAAGGTACTGGGCTGCTAGTCACACTGTCCAATGGTCAAACCTTACTACTGTCGTTGTGTTGTGCTCCTGAGCAAGGCACAAAATTCTTGTTTCTGTTTGCCTGACTGAAAAAATAAACAGCAACATTCACACTGCTATTTCATTGTTGAATGGTTAATTGAAGAAAGGGCATCCAGTGACAAAAACAATTGCTCTATTTTAAACAAAAAAAAACCATCCCATCCATGCTTGCATGGAAAAAGCAATGGATGTAAAATAGTAAAAGATAAAAGGGACTCTTTATTCTCAAGACTCAATGGAAATTTCATTGTTTTGTCCATTTAATTGTTTTTGTTTTGTTTTTGTTGTTTTTTCGTCCACCTTGTTGAAAAAAAATTACAAAACAAAATTGGTATGAAATTTTATGTACCCTCATCTATCAAAATCTGGATCTTGTTGATGCAGATGTCTAGCCAATGTGCCAAGTTCCATTCTCATCATTACCTTTGTTGCTATTAAAATTTTTAAAAGAAGGAAAAAAACATCTCTTTTTTTTCTTTTGTCCTTTTTTTTTGCAATTTAAAAAACCATTTCTCCTCTTCCTGAGATCCTTGTTCTTCATTCCTCTTCAAATCTTTTACATTTTTTTAATATCAAGGTTAATGTACCTGACATCATATGCAATGCATTCAAACCATATCCAAGAAAAGGTGATCTTCCAGCTATAGAACACATTGGACACTTTCTGACATCCCATAGTCCCTTTTCAGTTGTTCCCAGGCTCCATCTTTTTCTACAGTCACTGCAGCAACATTTGCTTCATTGAACTTAATGATTCTTCATCACCATCTAACACTAATTATGCACCTTGTTTTCTTTCTTTTCTTTCTTTTCTTTCTTCAGTTATTTCAACTGATCCCATACTAAAAACATTGCTCATTATATATCAACCCCATAACTATGAGGGGTGTGCTGAAAAGTTCCTGGTTTTTGGTAAAAGAAAATACAGGAGGATCAGTTAATTATGATTTTATTGAACATATTCCCCTCTCAGATTCACACACTTATTCCAGCAGTCCTTCAGTTTTTCTAAGCCCTGTAAAAGAACTCAGAAGGTTGGGCCTCCAACCAGGCCTTTCACAATATCCTTAAAGCCAGGGACTTTTCGGCACCCCCTCATACACACTTTGTTTTCATTTTCACCTGAAGCTATCAATGTGCAATGAATCAAATTGTTGAGCATTAATTCACTTCACTAATCCAGTGAGAGATTATAAAAGTTATGGAAACTCACTACCCTACCCCTACTTCTTCTGACAAAAACAAACAAAAATCTCATTTCCCACAATTCCATACTATTGAAACATTTTTTGTTTTTTGGGGTTTCTTTAAGCAACATGAAAATTTGAAATGTATTCCTTGGAGATAAGATGATTTAATTGAATATTATTATTACATTTTAGAATTAGAAGTCAGCAAAAGTTTTTGGTTGAGGACTAGACTAAATACATAATATCATTCAGTTTTGTCGTTCTACGTTGTCAATTTTACCTACTTCACTGGAGTAGGTAAATTACCAGGTTTAAATAAATGCCATGTTTGGGGGAAAGGAAGAGACTAATTCAATAGCTATATAATTATAAATGAGTAAGAAATTACTAATATTATGTTTTCATGGCATTTGCCATATTGTAACAATAAGTTGTCTTCTTCTCAACTTTTCAGTTGCCTGTGAAACCTAAACCATCAGCATATACCTGCCAAGCCCTTCTATTCCATGCAAGCCTTTTTATCAACTTCCAGTTCATTGAGTCTTGGTGGTTTCCAGGAAATTAGGATCTTCTGTGCATCATTAGACAGCATTAGTGTCATTTCTTTGTGTAAGGACCTCAACTTTTTTTATATTTTGAGGTTAGAGGGTGCCTCAGCCTCCTTAGAAGGGTCCTGACCAGAGGATATCTTCAGTCTCTGAAGTAGAGAGCTCCCTTACATAAGACTGACAGGCCCTGTTTTGTCTTGTGTTGAAAGCAGCAGAACTATACCAACGCTCAATCCTGTACCGGTCATCAGCATGCAAGACGAGAATGTTGTAACTGTAAACCAGCAGTTGGTGCCATTTTTTATATCCCCTGGAGAGAGTCCTGCATATAAACTGGGCAAAAATAAGTTGAAATCATTTCACCTTACTTAGCTTGGAGTGGAGAGCATGATCATTATGACTTTATACTTTCTATGACATCATAGCTAAAGAAGGGGCCCTTACTACAGCCACTTGGCCTGCTAGATGTTGTAGCTAAATCTGCCTCAAACACAGCCTACTATCTTCCATAAAAAAGGATATATTAACAATGTAGCCCTCTATATTATATATTCTCTTTTACTCTTTTACTTGTTTCAGTCATGTGACTGCGGCCATGCTGGAGCACCGCCTTTATTTGAGCAAATCGACCCCAGGACTTATTCTTTGTAAGCCTAGTACTTATTCTATCGGTCTCTTTTGCCGAACCGCTAAGTTACAGGGACGTAAACACACCAGCATTGGTTGTCAAGCGATGTTGGGGGGACAAACACAAACACACATATATATACATATATATGACGGGCTTCTTTCAGTTTCCGTCTACCAAATCCACTCACAAATATATATATACATACATGAAGATGTAGGGTGGGGATGAGTTTACATATATATATATATATATGTAAAGGTGGGATGCTTACAGTGAGAATCCTTTGATCATAGGTCTCTTGATTAAAGCTAGCCTTGGGTTGAACAACAACAACAACTCATTTCATGGCTTGTTTTTTGTTGTTAGTATAGCAGAGACAGTACAACTTCTATGTTGAAAAGCATCTGGTGTAATGACTTGTTACATTCAACCATTGATTTCTCAGGGGTCAAGAAAGTAAATTAAAATAAACAACTGTAATATTTCACACCAGAGTCAGTTACTACATCCATCTTAGCATGCTTATTGAAAGGAGTTGAGTTTTCGCACTGTTTTGCATTGTTTAAGAATATTTAATGAATCCATATGAAATAAAATCTTGTCTTCAAATATTTCAGGATAAGAAAATTTTGCGCAATCACTAGTGAGTTAGCCAAAATCTTTGCATATCTGGTACTCAGCTTTTATATGCCAAATTCAAATCCTACCAGGTTTGACATTTCCATTTCTTCCCTTCTTGGATCCCTGAAAAAATACCAGTAATACACTGTGATCAATGAGAAACCTTAGTCTTTATATAAAAACAAGACAGAAATTACATTATTGTTACTGTTGTTATTTAATTTTGTCTTTCATCTGATAGGAGACTGGTCTCAATATGTTTTAATACTTAGTTTTGTCCATTTTTATGCAGATTCTTCTTAGATCATCATCATCATCATCATCATTTAACATCCGTATTCCATGCTGGCATGGGCTGGACGATCTTAACAGGAGCTGGTCAGCTGGAGAGCTGCACCAGGCCCCAGTTGACTGTTTTGGCATGGTTTTCTACAGTTTCAATGCCAGTCACTTTACAGAATGTACTGGTGTTTTATACATGATACCAGTACACATGCATTTTACATGGCAACAGCATGGGTGCTTTTTATGTGGCACCAATAAAATATTTATCAGTCACATACTAAGTTGGTTTAATTGTGCCTTATCTTCCTCAAAATATTCATCCCTGAACACTGGAAAAAATTCTCTGCAGTATTTGCTCCAAGTTTTTACATTTTGAGTTCAAGACCTATTGGGGCAAGCGAAAGCGAAACCATCAATGGCACCTGTGCCCAGCATCGCCTTCCTGGCACGTGTAAAGACTTTTGAGCGAGATCATTGCCGGTGCCGCCGAACTGGCTCTTGTGCCGGTGGCACGTAAAATACACCATTTTGAGCATGGCCATTGCCAGTACCACCTGACTGGCCTTCGTGCTGGTGGCACGTAAAAGCACCCACTACACTCTGAGTGGTTGGTGTTAGGAAGGGCATCCAGCTGTAGAAATCAGATTGGAGCCTGGTGTAGCCATCTGGTCTCACCAGTCCTCAGTCAAATCGTCCAACCCATGCTAGCATGGAAAGCGGACGTTAAACGACAATGATGATGATGATGATGATGATCTTGCCAAGATCAACTTTGCCTTTCATCCTTTCAGAATCAATAAAATAAAGTATCTGTCTAGTACTGGAGTCAATGGGTTCGACTAACCCCTCTCCTCAAAATTTGTGACCTTGTGCTGAAATTTGAAACTATAAGGAACAGACTGAGAGTATTAAGGGCCCTCAGGCATAACTGTTTACCGGGCCCCTTAGCATTGATATCAGTAGAGTTAACATGTAGAGTACGGACCCCTCATAGCTCCGGGCCCTCGATCAGTGCCCGATTGACTGATAGCTCAGTCTGCCCTTCAGCTGATAGAATCATTAGCACATCAGACAAAATGCTTAGTGGTATTTTCTCAGGCTTTTACATTCTGAGTTCAAATCCTACTGTAGTCAAGTTTGCCTTTTATCCTTTCAGCATCAAGGAAATAAAGTATTAGTCAAGTCCTGGTATCAATGGTATTGACTGATCCCATTCCCACCAAAACTGCTGGCTTTGTGCCTAAATTGAAACCATAATTATTATAACTACTACTACTATTACTACTACTGCTACTACTACTACTGCTACTACTACTACTTTTCCCTTTTTACTTCCAGCTTTATATCCTGTAGAGTTAGGTCCTAACTATGGTCATGGGGTGTTACAGAGTAAGATGTCACTCAGTTACTTTGCAATCACATGGCCTTGAGTTCAATCCCACTCCAAAACCTTGTGAATGGATGATTTGATAAGCAGAAACTGGAAGCAGTCCATCATATGTGTGTATATTTATGTATATTGTCATCATCATCATCATTTAGCATCTGCTTTCCATGCTGGTATGGGTTAGATGGTTTGACTGGAACTGGTAAGCTGGAGAGCTGCACCAGGCTCCAATCTGATTTGGCATGGTTTCTACAGCTGGAGGCCCTTCCTAAGGCAAACTACTCTAAGAGTGTAATGGGTACTTTTTACATGCCACCGGCATGAGTGTTTTTATGTGCCACCAGCACAGGTGCTCTTTTGTACCACTGGCCTGAGTGCCAGTTACAGGACAGCAGCATATCGCCAAAAGTCTCGGTCATTTGTCATCTCCTCTGTGAGGCCGAATGTTCAAAGATCGTGTTTCACCACCTCGTAACATGCATGTGTGTCTGTGCATTTGTTACATTTGTGTCTATGCTTTGAGATGTGTTGCTGTTGTCACTTCTATTGACAAATCATCCACTCGCTTTGCACCTTCAAAGATATGTGGAACATGATTCATTACTTGAAAAACAGGTAAGGATCAGTGACAGGAAGAGCATCCAGCTGTCAAACAATGTCTCGATATTTTCATCTAACCCATGCTATCATGCAAAACAGACATAAACAAATTATTTCCAAAGTATTACTTGCCATTTGACAGGTAATATTCAGAGTATACCGTGGTTAATTTCAGGAAATGTTACCTAGGTATTATCATCATCATATTTAGCGTCTGCTTTCCATGCTGGCATTGGTTAGACTGTTTGACTGAAACTGGAAGCTGGAGAGCTTCACCAGGTTCCAATCTGATTTGGCTAAGTTTCTATAGCTGGATGCCTTCCTAATGCCAACCATTCCAAGAATATAGTGGGTGCTTTTTACATGCCAGTTACATGACACCAGCATCAGTCACAACTACGCTTTCACTTGGTTTGACAAGTCTTCTCGAGCACAACATATTGCCAAAGGTCTCGGTTAATAGTCATTGCCTCCGTGAGGCCCAACGTTCAAAGATCATACTTCACCACCTCGTCCCATATCTTCCTGGGTCTACAATATTTATATTACTTTTCCAAATTTCTTAGTCCTTATACAAAATAATGGAATCACACTAATTTTAAAATAAAAATATTCATTAAATTCAAACAAATTTCTCAGGCATATGCATGGCTGTGTGGTTAGAAGTTTGTTTCCCAACTGTGTGGTGTAGGGTTCAGTCCCACTATATAGCAGCCTGGGCAAATGTCTTCTGCAAAGCCCTGTGAGTGGATTTGGTGAATGGAAACCGAAAGAAGTCCAATGTGTACCTGGGTGTGCCTTTGTATCTCTCTATATTCCCCACTGTTTCATAACCAGTGTTAGTTTGTTTACATCTCCATAACTTAGCAATTCTGCAGAAACTGATAGAATAAGTATCAGACTTCAAAAAAACAAACAAGTATTGAGGTCAATTTTTTTGACTAAAACCCTTCAAGGTTGACTTCATGCAGTCATTGGACTGCATGGCTGTAGTCCAATGATTGAAACAAGTAAGGGATAAAAGATATGTTATCAGGCATGGCTGTGTGGTAAGAAGCTTGCTTCCCAATCACATGGTTCCAGGTTCAGTCTAACTGCATGGCACCTTGAGCAAGTGTCTTCTACTATAGCTTCAGGCCAACCAAAGCCTTGTGAGTGGATTTAGTAGACAGAAACTGAAAGAAGCCCATCATATATATGTATATGTTTTCCCCCACCCACCCACCATCACTTGACAACCAATGGTGGTGTGTTTACATCCCCGTAACTTAGCAGTTCAGCCTAAGAGACTGATAGAATAATTACTAGGCTTACAAACAGTAAGTCCTGGGGTCGATTTGTTCAACTAAAGGCAGTGCTTCAGCTAAATGACTGAAACAAATAAAAGAATAATAGCAAAAGACTGTTTACCTATCAATTGATTACAAGAGTTGTATCTGAAACTACCAATCGTGGCAAAAATATGTTCCCAGCATAACTTGTTATATGACACTCTAAGTAGTATATATAATGACCAAGAGAGATAAACCCATTAGGATTATAGTTATCTCCCTTTAGGGGACACACAAACAGAAGCAGATGGAGACACACTGTCAATTATGTTATCTTTTACTTGTTTCAGTCATTAGACTGTGGCCATGCTGGGATATCACCTTGAAGAGATTTTACTCAGGATATTTTTTAAAGCCTTGGTCTCTTTTGCCAAACTACTAAGTTATGGAGATGTAGATAAACCAACACTGATTGTCAAAGTAGTGGGGGACAAACAGAGACACACACATATATATATATATGTGTATATATATATAACAGGCTTTTTTTCAGTTTCTGTCTACCAAATCCACTCACAAGGCCTTGTTCAGCCTGAGACTATAGTAGAAGACACTTGCTCAAGATACCATGTAGTGAGACTGAACCTGGAACCATTCGGTTGGGAAGCAAACTTCTTGTCACACATTACTGAAATAAAGTATTGAATATAACCGAGACAATAGAAAACCCGACTAAATATACCATAGTATTTAACAATTGCTTCATATCCAAGTTCAAAGTACAAATCCCACAATACCTCATTCTCCTTTTAATAGTCTCATCATCATCATCATCCTTTAGTGTCCATCTCCCATGCAGGCATGGGTTGAACGGTTTGACAGGAGCCAGCCAGGCAGAAGACTACCCCAGGCTACTGTGTCTGTTTTGGCAAGGTCTTTACGGCTGGATGCCCTTACTAACACCAAGTCTTTTTAAATAATACTCAGTAATATACTTGGGGTCATTACAATTGACTATATCTCTTAATTTTAATCATTGGTTATCTACCAAAGTATAAATCGTCGTTAAGACTGACCAGCCTGGTGCAAGAACAGTCCATTAAGCAAAGTTCGGTTCTTCATTGAAACTAATCTACTTCATTTATGTCAGTATTTCTTAAGGATGGAAACTTGTGAATAGTAAAAAGGAGTAGACAAATTGATATGTTTAATAGAATTAGATTGTTTTAAACATTTTTCAGTTTGTCGAACATCATAGCAAAGAAGGAATTATATGGATGTAGAGGGTATCAGCAATCTTGGAAGGAATGCTGTACAGAGAACGTCACCTTTTAAGTGCATGAAGACTAAAATGGCAGATAAGGCAAAAGAACCCAGCATGGGTAAATGGTTCAGAAGGCATTACAGTAAGATGTATGGTACATCTAGAGTACTCTCTTCATGGAATACAAGCTTGTGGCCAGTCTCTATGGAAGGGATTGGGACCCTACCATGTACATAATTGCATCCATAGTAAATCATGGATCTTTGACTAACTGAATAGAGATCTTTGATATTCAACTTGCTGAGAGCAGAAAGCAGGTGGTGGACCAGCTGAATCATTAAAACATCTTATGGTATTTAGTTATAGCTCTCTATATTCTGAGTTCAATCCTACCTAGGCCAGCTTAGCTTTTCATCCTTCTAAAATCAATAAGGTACAAGTCGAGTCCTGGAGTTGATTTAATCGACTAAATACTTCCCTAAAAAAATTGTCCCTATGTAAAACTACATTGAATTTATATGTATTTGGTAGTGGGGCAGTTTAAATGCCTTATATAAAATTAGCCCTTTTTCTCTAGTTTGCCATTGTTGCTTACAAGAAGACAGTGTGTTATTGTTGTTTATCTCCAATAAACCAGACCTATGATCAATATGATTCCAGCCATGACTATCCTGTCTTTCTTTCCAAGTATAGTTTATCTAGAACCATATGCAATATGTTTTTAACGTACTTTTCAACTATAGAATGTGACTTGACACATTTGGCTGCTATTTCTAGCAGGACCATGTAGAGATTCCTCTGTTGACTCATGGACAGTGAAATCAGTGCTGAATGTACTGAGTGAAGCTGGTATCATCATCATCATCATTATCACCATCACCACCATCATCGTCATCATCAGCTTACATCCATTTTTCCATCCTTAAAATAGCCTGGACAAGTCTTTTTCTGCCACCATATCCACTGTAGTCTTTGTCATCCCAATCATGAAATTCAGCCACTTGAGATCAGCTTTTACCACTTCTTCCCATACTTACCCATTCGACAGGTTCCTTTCATTTGGCACTTCTTTACCCAATTGTCATCTTGGGTATACATCACATGTCAATCTCAGTTCAGTCTTCTCCCTTTTACACCCAACATTTTATTTCTCTTACACCCAGTTTTCTTTTTTCTATTTTCTTTTTTTTTTTTTTTTTTTGTCACAGCTCATGTGTGCTCCGTTATTCATGTGCTAACATAACACATTCATTGGAGCATGCTTACCTCATTTCTTTGTTTGCAAACATCATACATCCGCTGCATGAATCAAATAACTAAGTTCCTCTTCCATGCAACATTGCACTTCATACACAAGCATACAATTCTCCCTCCACTCAGAGAAAGAATCCTTTTGTTGTCAACAAAGGTAATAGCTTCCTGAACTTCTTCCATCTTGTCCCTACACAGGTTGCTATGCTTTCAGAATCCCTACTACCACTGCTAATTAGTCACCTGAGAAACAGAAGCTATCAACTAATTTAAGGAAACCTTTGAAAAAGTTAATTTCAGAAGTGCTTTTCTAACTACTCCTTTATAGTATTTTATTCAAATACCTTAAACCCTTTAGCATTTAGAACCAGCCACATCCAATCCGATATTCTACCTGTTTTATGTTCAAACTAACCAGATCCTGCCTCTCACACCTACCCTACATTATCATTCTAAAAATAAGCAGTCACATCATTGAAACCTTAAAGTTATGAGATAATGCATGTTGGGCCTATTGCTCCTTACAAAATCACACACATGCATGTGTGTGTGTTCACACACTACACACATATATATGTTCATGAATGTGTATCATCATCATCCAAAGGTGCCATCAATATCATTGTTTTTGAGTCCATTTTTCTATAGTGTCATGTTGGGTTGACAGTAGCTGAGTCAGTTCTTTTTTGAGTTAAGCTCTCCTAGACAGATCAGAGGATACATCTCCAATTTGGCATGTTTTTCCACATTTCGATGCTCTTTCTAATACCAGCCGCATTACAGAGTGTATTGGTGTATTTTTGTCATGGCAGTAGCACTAGAGAGGTTGTCATGCCCCTAACAAGGCTAAACAGTTATCTCAACTGTGTTATCTCTACTCGGTTCTTCAGCCACTTTACAGAGTGTACTGAGTGGAGTTCATTTTATTGTGACAACAGTACTTGTGGAACTGAAGAGACTGTACAACTCTGATGGGGAAAATAGGAAAGGGAGTAATGACTTTAAGCAAGATATTGAGAAAAGGTGAAGTATGATAGGAATAACAGTTCTGTGGTGGTGGTGGTGCTGGTGGCAGTGGACAGTGTAACAAAAGAGAAAGTGTTGAGAGTAGTAATTTTCTTTTAACATTTTTGTCCCAAACAACACTCAAGCTCTCTGTAGCATAAGGGACCACAAAGAAGGGGGCCAACAAATTCAAAAGAAAGCTTAAAGGATTGAATATCATAGAGCAGAGGAAAACGAGACAATGTTAGTGAGTTCTAGAGAGCAACAGTTCAAGGAAAAATGCTATTAGAATATAGAGGACTTATGAATTATTGGAACTTCAATAGAAAAATGGTATGCCTGAAAAGAGAAGTGGGTGACATTTAAACCGGCCAAAAGTATTCTGCCTATTCTATGTTCAAACTGGCCAGATCTGGTCTCTCACACCAACCCTACAATATCGTTTTAAAGATTAACAGCTACCTCATCAAAATCTCATAGCTACGAGTTAATGCATGATTAGTTCAAAACAATGTGGATAAAAAAGCATTAATTATGGCAGAATAATGTGAACACTAAAGGGTTAAAGGTCTTGACAGCGAGTACTAGATCAGAAAGTTCATCAGAGCAATCATCATCATCATCATCGTTTAACGTCCGCTTTCCATGCTAGCATGGGTTGGACGATTTGACTGAGGACTGGTGAAACCGGATGGCTACACCAGGCTCCAATCTGATTTGGCAGAGTTTCTACAGCTGGATGCCCTTCCTAATGCCAACCACTCTGAGAGTATAGCAATGACCATGGAAATACTTATTGAAAAGGCATAACAAAGCTGCATTTCAATGATGAACCAAAAACTTCAATCTAGGAGAAAGAAGAGAACCCACTGTGTTAACATGATTTTGAATTTGATCAAGTGATTTAAGACTCAAAGAAGGTGCCAACTCAAAGATGACAGCAGCATTCAATACAAGGTCAAATGGTGGCCTTATAGAGATACATCATACTCTCAAGCATAAGAAATTTGCAAGCATGGAGGAGAGATCCAACCTTTTTGGAAGCTGACATAGTGATTGACCAAGCAAATTTATTCCAAAAGAAACCCCTAGTCAAAGTCAAGAGGTCAGATATTGAAACTTTCTGGTAGGTCAACCCTGCTAGCAATCGGAGAAAGAAATGGCTACCTATGATGATTAATTGACATACACTTTGTCTTGCCTGCATTAAAATTCATCAGCTAGTCATTATCCCTCTCCATAATTATGCAAAGATCATTCCCAAGAAAGACAGGTTGATCAAGACTGCTAATTTTATCATGACAAGAGTAAACAGCAGTATCATCAGAATAGATGGTGAATCTAGAAATATGATCTGAAAGTTCCTTAATGAAAAGGAGGAAAAGAATAGGAGCAGGTACAGAACCTTGAGACACTCCTGCATTGATAGCATATGACTTTGCTTGCTGACCATCATGTTGTTGTTTAGCCCCAGTTTAGCCCTGACTGAGCAGACTTATGATCAAAAGCATTCCACTTGTAACCATTTTTTAAAAATTCTTTTACTTGTTTCAGTCATTTGGCTGTGGCCATGCTGGAGTACCGCCTTTAGTCGAACGAATCGACCCCAGGACTTATTCTTTCTAAGCCTAGTACTTATTCTATCGGTCTCTTTTGCCGAACCGCTAAGTTACGGGGACGTAAACACACCAGCATCAGTTGTCAAGCAATGGTGGGGGGGACAAACGCTTACATACACACACACACACATATATATACAACAGGCTTCTTTCAGTTTCTGTCTACCAAATCCACTTGCAAGGCTTTGGTCGGTCCGAGACTATAGTAGAAGACACTTGCCCAAGGTGCCAGGCAGTGGGACTGAACCCGGAACCATGTGGTTGGTAAGCAAGCTACTTACCACACAGCCACTCTTGCACCTAAACCTGATCATCTTTTTATAATTCTTAAGAAAAACAGTCTGTTCAAACCCTTCAAAGGCCATTAGGACACAGCATTCCACAATTTCCCCATGGGGTGCTAGCACCTCAGGCTGGAAAATATTGCATTAAACTAATCTGCATTTTAAAGTTTTTTCTTATCATCATTCCATCTGTTTAATATGCATGTTTTTTATGCATGGCTTTTATGGCCACCTTGCTTTTCTTTCTTTTATAGATGTGTGTGTATATATATATATATATATGTGTGTGTGTGTTTGTGTATATATATATATATATATCAAAATAATCACCTTATTTTGAAATTGTATGGATAATACCATACTAAATTCTGGTGCCGAAACTTAAGCACCATATTCACCTGAATCTATATATATATATATATGTATATATATATACACACACACATACATACATATGTATATATATATATATATATATATATATATATATATATATATATACCTTATTTACATTTGACAGATATTTGTCCTCATCTTGTTTGTTGTTAACACAATGTTTCAGCTGATATTCCCTCCAGCCTTCTTCAGGTGTCTTGGGGAAATTTCGAACCTGGGTTCTCATTCCTAAGGTATTTTTCGATGTTGTTGTTATTATTATTATTATTATTATTATTATTATTATTATCATTATTATTATTATTATTCAGGTCACTGCTTGGAATCTTGGGGTTACTAGCCCGCGCTCATAACCACTATGCCATATGCCCATGGGCATATGGCGTAGTGGTTAAGAACATGTGCTACTAACCCCAAGATTCCGAGTTCAATTCCAGGCAGTGACCTGAATAATAATAATAATAATAATAATAATAATAATAATGACATCGGAAAATTCCTTAGGAATGAGAACCTAGGTTCGAAATTTCCCCCAAGACACCTGATGAAGGCTGGAGGGTACATCAGCTGAAAAATTGTGTTAACAACTAACAAGATGAGGACAAATATCCATCAAATGTAAATAATGTACATAATTCCTCATCTCTTAAATATAGAACTGTAATATATATATATATATTATGTATATAATTTCATATTGGGGTGGTCTTGACTTGTTAGTCATCGTTTTAATGAATTAACTTATTATTTCTAACATACATTTCTCATTAAAAAAAATATTTTAAATATTTTTTTTTAGTTACACTTCTCTTCCTTAATTGAAGCATAGTTTTACATTCTTTATTAACCTATAGTTATTTTCCATCACTAGAACAATATCTGAATTGTGTTAGCAAAATAGGTTATTAAAATTTTCATTTACTTAATTTGTAAATTACTGACTACAGTTGAATGAAAGAAACTAGTAGAAAAATAAAAAAGAAATATTTATTTGAAGTTTAGCTAAAGTAAGTACACATATAATAATGTTTGAAAATTTACATATGAACTATACTTGCACTTTAATTAGTATTTGATATCGATTTATAGATTGATTAATTTATATATTCATTTCATTCTTTCTTTTTACCTTGTCTAGTTTCTGTAATCCTTATTTTAATGTCCTCTTCATAGCCATAACAGCATTTTGATTTCTTCACAGAAAACTGCAATTGGGAACCGGCCGTCATTGAATAGTCTGTGAAGACCTTTGGTGAACATGTCAGTCTATATATTTGAATATATATATACAGCCTGCTGTGCTCCCTCTCTTTTTTTCCCTCCCTATCCGCCACTCTTTACTACTCGAAAACTGGTGATGACAGTCCTGCTTCCGGAGACTGGAAGGAGCATACACACATATACACACACCTGCAATTTTAGGCAAACTTCCTGTGGACATTGGAGTTTTGTGACTGGCTAGTTGGCTGGTTGTCACTCTGTACCCTTAATGTCTTCCCTTTTCTCACTCTGTACACATTTACATAAATGTACACACACATACAAACATATATATATATATATATATATATATATATATATATATATATATACTCCTCCCCAGCTCTCCATTCTGTGAATTAACCCTAGCTGCTGATTTTAACACCCAAAACCATTTTTATACTGTGACATTTGCTTGACTTCTTTTGCAAAAATGTTCGTCTTTGTTAATTATTATTTGCAAGGCATGAATGTCACTCGGTCTCATTCCTCCCCGACTCTCCTTTATCCAAAGCATTTTCTACACAAGTAAGAAATTATTTATGATCAAACACATGCTCTCTCTTTGTTGCACACACATATGAAATATCTCTCACATACACGCACATACAATCTCTCACACATTCACACACATATACAAGCTCTCTTACATACATACACACACACATATACAATCTCCCTTACATACACACACATATACAATCTCATATACATAAACATGGAATCTCTGTCATATACACATATATACTATTTCTCTAACATACACATACACATACATACATTCGCTATCCCTTTTGTAGTTACAAATACACACATAAATCCTTTGTGTCTACATACTAAACACACAGGTAACAAATCATTATTTCTACTGTTATATACACAGTTGTAAAAGACAATTTCTGCTAATTTTGTTCCTGCTTCTTTTCCTCTTACTTGTGTTCATATTTTGATTCAGTTTTGGTTTACAGAGTGGGAGAGAAATAGCTTAGATTTTTTTTCGTTTTATTTAGAATCGCAGTTAATGGGATGAAATTTTAACCTTTTATTGTTTACATTCTGTTTTTAAGATTTAAGTCAGAGGAAAATCTCAAATTCTTATAGGGCTGGAGATTCTTAACTGTTTGTGGGGTAGGGGAAAGAGTTACCATGGAGCTTCTTTGATTTACTGAATATTTTCATAAACCACCACTTGAGCATAGAAATCAATGAACTTACATCCAAAATGAAATGAAACTAATTCAGTTAAACATCAAATTATGCAAACAATTAACAAAACAATTAACCCTTTGCCTATCCAAAGCATTTTCATAAGTTTGTTCTAAATGTCCATGCTTGATTTCAGACTTTTAGTTAGCCCTTATTTCACACATTCTAAGTAATATAAAGCTTTCCTTTCATAAATCCTGAGTTATTCTGGTGGTTTAAAAGAAGTTGGGGATGTGTATCATATACGATGCATGGATTCCAGGGAAATATGTCTTGTGTGTCACACGTGAGATACAGGTCAGGCAAAGGGTTAAAATATGCAAATGCGTAAATACATACCGACAAACTAATATTTAACACTACTGTAATATGTGGTAGATGGTTTTTGTCAAGGACCATTTATGGTCCAGAGGTCACCCCGTTTGGAAGCACTGTTATAGGAAATTGTGAAATGTCCTTTATTTATTAGTTGCTGAGAGATGTTAGATATTAAATGATTTTGATAGGAAGTTGCCTAAAGAAGCTGGTGGGAAAAGCTCTTCAGGAGATTTTAGGCAAGCCATTTTTGGATGATTCTTATTATGCAGGATCATATTTTTTTTTTTTTTTTTAATGATATTCATCCTTTTCATTAATATTAATTTATTTTTGTGCTAAGGTTATTTTAAATAATACATTTATTTGTATACATTAAATGTAAATGTTGACATAGATACAATTTAAACAGAAAATGGTAGGGACAAGTTGAACATCAAGTGGAACCTTGTTTTGTTTGAAGTTCTTTGTTGTTTTGGGTTGTTTTTTTAAGTGAGGTGCAGTAACACAATATCTATCTATATCCATGTTTACATTTAGTAATCTACAAATTAGATTATTCATTTTTATTGAAATGATGTTGGATTATTTAACCATTTCACATTACCCTCTCCTAACACAAAACATTTGTTCCCCAAACTACCTTCTCCTCTCCTAGTTCCAGTTATATGGTAAATAGTGAGGAAAAAATTATCATGGCAGATACAAAAAATAATAATGAATTTATTAATAGTAATAAATTGTATTGTTTTACAACATGTTTTTTTTTGTATTTTTATGAAATAAAATTTGTAAAAGATTATGAAATGCATAGTATAATCCACGGTGCATTTTACATTATATATATATATATATAGTTGTGTGCAAGCATATTTAACCTGTTTGTGTATATTCAGATGTGGAAAGACAATACCCTGCACAAGTTGTTTCAAGATATTGCCTATAAGAAGAATTTCTTCTCTCAAGACATCTTGTGCAGTGTATTGTCTTTCTATGTCTGAGTGTATATGAACATGTTAAATATTCCTGTACATAACTATACTTCATTCAAGACTGCTTAGTGCACAACTTATAAATATATAAGTACATACATACATATGTTTGTATGTATGTATGTATGTATGTATGCATGTGTGTATGTATTTGTGAATATCTCTATATGTATGTATATATATATATATATGACATCAAGCAAGGTGAAAGTGTTGTAATCATCATCATCATCGTTTAACGTCCGCTTTCCATGCTAGCATGGGTTGGACGATTTGACTGAGGACTGGTGAAACCGGATGGCAACACCAGGCTCCAATCTAATTTGGCAGAGTTTCTACAGCTGGATGCCCTTCCTAACGCCAACCACTCAGAGAGTGTAGTAATGGCTACCTAAAAATTTTAAACATACACGTTGCTATCTTCAATATTCTTTTTTTATTTTATTTTGTGTTAATAGGTAGCAGAATTCATTCCACCTCTCTGCGTTCAAATTCCACCAAGGTCATCTTTGCTGATAATTTTTTTCAGGACTGATAAACAATGTACCAGTCCAAGGCAGCTGATTGGCGGACTTGTTAATATTATTAAAGCAAAATATCTTCCAATATCTGTTCCAGTTAATGTGTCAAACTGACAGAGTCGTTAGCATGCCAGACAAAATACTTAGCAGCATTTTGCTCATCTTTACATTCTGAGTTCAAATACCACTGAGGTTGGCTTTGCCTTTCTTCCTTTTGGGGTCAGTAAAATAAGTACCAGTTGAGTGTTGCAGTTGATGTAATCAACTTACCCTCTCTCCTGAAATTACTTGTACCAAAATTTGAAACCAATATGTGTTTCAGTTCTTTGCATTCTGAGTTTAGATTCTGTCAATAGCCATGGCTGGCCAACTGACCACAGGAGTGCACCTACTCCACCCTCTACCTCCTTCACACACACAAACACAAAACTTGTAATTGGCCCATCTGGATAATTTAGGGCCTCTGTCAGTCAATGTTGACCACATGTCTATACATATATCTGCACAGCCTAGTGTAAGATTTTTTTCTTTAGGAAGAGTAGCGGTTACCCATACATGCATGTCTCTCCTCTCCATGTCTCCAATATCTATCAAAAGGAAAGACCACCAACTTGGGCTGATACAACTTAACATTGGTGTCATCACAAGAATTGGTATCAGAATACAAAGAACCAGGACAGATACTGCAAGGCATCTCATCCAGCCCTTTAGCAGTTCTACTAGTCCATTACCCTAGATTAGTACATTTTTATCAGCCCTGAAAGGATAAAAAATAAAGATGAATTTGACAGGATTTGAACTCAGAATGCACAGAATCAGAGGAAACACTGCAAGACATTCTATCCCACACTTTAATGTCTCTACCATTTCACTGCCTTAGTGTCCATAATTATGCTTATAGCCAGCATAAGTTCAACCAGCAACTACAAGCTGAGGTTTCTTTGTCAGTGGATCAACCACAGTTGAATGGAGTGGAATTATTTTGCAGTGTAAACTATCTAACAGTTTCTTTGTACATCATTGATTTTATGCTTGACACAATTCCACTGCAGCTTTGACACTGTGTAACCATAACACTGTCTCAAAATCAAACAAAAATGAATATCTGTGTGTGTGTGTGTCTGTGTTAGTTCTCCTCCCCACCATCACTTGACAACCGATATTGGTGTGTTTACGTCCCCGTAACTTAGTGGTTTGGCAAAAATGACCGACATAATAAGTACTTGGCTTACAAATAATAAGTACTGGGGTCGATTTATTCAATTAAAGGTGGTACTCCAGCATGGCCACAGTCAAATGACTGAAACAAGTAAAAGAATAATGGCTTGTGTGGTGTGTGCGTGTGTGTTAACTCTTTTATTTTCAGTTATTGAACTGTGGCCATGATGGGGTACAACCTGTGAAGATTTAGTCCCAATACTTATCTCAGTTTGGTATATACTTTATCAGTCTCTATTTATTGAATTACTAAGGTTAAAGAGCCTTAGCATAAACAAAACTATTGTTTAGACAGGGATAAACATAGCTACAAATACACACAAACATGTACACATAACTGCTTTTGCACAATTTCCCTCAACAAAATAACATTCAAAATTCACAAGTTTGTAGTTTCACCATCATAGTAAATTGTATTATTTTAGTTACTGCTCTATAAAGAGTAATATAACATTGAACTGTTGTTTATTCTCTTCTGAATACACTGATAACAATATTAATTATTTTAAGATTAGATTGTTCAATACACTAACCTTATTGACTGTGTGATTGATCCATGTCAGTCTTGATTTCAGGCGTAGGAGTGGCTGTGTGGTAAGTAGCTTACTTACCAACCACATGGTTCCGGGTTCAGTCCCACTGCATGACACATTGGGCAAGTGTCTTCTACTATAGCCTTGGGCCAACCAAAGCCTTGTGAGTGGATTTGGTAGACAGAAACTGAAAGAAGCCCATTATATATATATATATATGTATATGTATGTGTGTGTGTATATGTTTGTGTGTCTCTGTTTGTCCCCCCAACATCGCTTGAAAACCGATGCTGGTGTGTTTACGTCCCCGTAACTTAGCGGTGCGGCTAAAGAGACCTATAGAATAAGTACTAGGCTTCCAAAGAATAAGTCCTGGGGGTCGATTAGCTCGACTAAAAGGCGGTGCTCCAGCATGGCCACAGTCAAATGACTGAAACAAGTAAAAGAGTATTTCAATATCTAGTACATCGTTCACTTAAACGATAAAGGCAATAATACATCTTATCAACCCATTGGTTGGCTGTTTCTCAAAATCTGAAGCACAAGTTTTGTACTTGCACACAAGACATAACCGAAGTTCATCTAGCTATGGAAGGGAAATGAGGTGTGTTTTTTTGTTTTTATTACATAAAATTATCTTCAATACAGTGATGCCTTAGCTTGAGCAAGATATATTTCTCAAAGGTATCTTGATTTCAGAACTGAGTATATGAATTCCTGCATTTCATTAAAACATTAACACTAACCTATTTACTAAGATATGGCAGAGATATTAATTCTTAGAACTGAACTAGTATGTGTGTGTGAGTGAGTGTTTGAAAAACCTGTGATCAGTATGGGCAAGGAATTAATTAAAATATGTAAAGTGACACCAATGAAAGAAAACAAAGATGAAAATATTGTGTTACTTAACATGATCCTAGAATATTTCAGGAAAAATATCCTTTTTCAAATACAAGAAGTAAAATAACCAAAGTCTGGAGAAATGTGTTGCTGTTAGCAGCAAGCCATCCTAGTGGTTCACCAATAAGAACACATTTCTCCAGGCTTAGATTATTTTCCTTCTTTTATTTGAAAAGGAGTATTTTTCCCAAAATATTATGGGATCATGCAAAGTAATACAATACTTTTATCTTTGCTTTTGTAAGAGTTGTTTTTCTTGAATTATCATAAGATCAGTAAATAACCTATGTAAGGTAATAAGATATCTTTATTTGTATTTTTATTCATGAATATCACCTTACACACTTTGATTGAGTCCCCACCTGCATTGCTCAAATGTTCTGGAAACAACTCATTTACACACTGCAATTCTTCAATCAAATTACAGTGCATTTTTAGAGGAGGAAAGACGAAGAAATAAAAGGAACAGTCAAGGTAAAAATCACTAAATGGAACTTGTCTACATCTGACACACACACGTTATAAATGTTCTTAGTTTTATCAAAGAATAGCATGACCAATTTGAAAAGATCTAATAAGGCATTGCTATTCTCAGACAAATTTTAAAACATATACGAGATAGAGCATGGCTTCTATAACCAGTATTTAAATAGCATTATTACCTAAAAGGTAAAATATGGTGAAGCCCTGGGCTTGCATCTACATAAGTACTGATGGCAAATCTATAGTTTAAGCTTTGATATAGACTACAGTTGAGAAACACTTGCCAAACACAACTCTTTCATCACAATTAAGGACCATAGAAATAATTGTACAGCCAACCCTGGCTGTTAATAAACCCTGCCAAATCAAAGTTAGGTCTCATCAGTAAGAAAATACCAAGAAGCATTAGCCCATTAGCATTTAAACCAGCCATATCCAGCTAAAATATTCCATTTGTTTTGTGTTAAAACTGACCAAATCCAGCCTCTCACACCTACCCCACAATGTTATTCTACTTTAAACAATCACATCCTTGAAATCTCAAGGATTTGAGATAATGCATGATTAATTCAAAACCATGTGAATCAAGAAGCATTACATTTGACATAGTAATCTGAATGCTAAAGGGTTAACATTGGTTTCAAATTTTGATACAAGGCCAGCAATTTTAAGGGAGCAGGTAAGTCAATTACATTGACTCCAGCGTTCAACTGGTACTTACATTTTGACCCTGAAAAGATGAAAGGCAAACTTGACCTCAGTGGATTTTGAACCCAGACTATAAAGAGCAGGAGGAAATACTGCTAAGCATTTCATCTAACTCACAAATGATTCTACTAGCTCACCACTTTTTAAAAACATTAATATTATTAAAGTATATTTATTATCCTGTGATATAAACCTGTGAGCTTATTTGTTAGTCCTAGAATATACAAGATAAAGACCTAATTCAATAACATTGATAGTTATTGATTTTTAGTATTTGATATCTAGGGTTTTCCTCATTAAGGCACTTGATTTTTTTTTACTTGTACACTCCTTTAAATAGCACAAAGACTTAGATATGATATTTCATGCTAGGAAGACTCTACGTTTTGACAGAAGCTCAGCCTGGATGAAAAAGAGAGACCCAGGGGGTACCTTTATTGTGAGCAAGAGGGTACCTTCAGTGTGGCAGCACTGACATCTATGATTCCATTGGACTATCATCTTAGATGTTTTAAAAAGAAGATTCCTCTTCGCTAGTTTTGCTCTCTGTACAGGGACAATGCCCTAGCCATTTCCAACCACATTAATGGGAACATGTTAGGTTAGGAAAAGACATTATAGAGACATTCAGATTTTTTGGCCTAAAAATTGTTAGAGACACAAATCTTACAATAGTCAGCTTTCTAAATACCATTCTAAACCTTAGTAATGATTCTTTTAGGAAACAAAATCTGAAACTCACATACATTAACATAGGATCCTGCCACCCTTAGTATTCAGAAACTTCATATGAAAAACATAAGCTGAAGAACCTCCAACTTAACATACAAGAGAAACATCTTCTATAGGATGGTTCCTTACTACAATAATGTTCATGATGCCAATGGGTTCAAAGGTTAAACTACCTATGATCCCAGCCAGGGAATTGCCAGAAGATCAATGCACTGGAGGGTCAGTTGCTTTGCATCCTCAGCATTTATAATATAGGTAAGATCTTGCTCAATTTGATGCTGGCATGTTCCAAAAGAACACAAAGAGAGGAAATTGTTCAACAAATAGACGGGTAAGACCACCTATAACTGTACACTTAACAAGAAACAAAATTATCTCATATAAACCTGCCCTTACTGTGTGGCTAAATATCAGGAAGGAACCCTGCAATGGCCTACTGGATGGAACATGTAACATCGGGGTCATCATTTACAGGGCTGAAGTTAAACCTGCAGACAGAAACCAGAACACAAACCTAAAACAATATATAAGATTGACTAATGGCTCCTTCAAGCAAAGATTTCACAACCACACCACTTCATTCAGAAACACTGAAAAACACAAAAGAATTAAACAAATCCTTCAAGCTGCATCAAAATTTGACATCAACTGAAAGATTAAAAACAATCTAAACCATACACAAATGCTACTAAGAGAAGCAAGCTCTGCGCAGCAGAAAATAGCTTAATCCTACTAAACTTGCAGAAACAAAGTTTGTATTTTAATGGCAAGACAAATATTAATACTCAGGCATTTGACACCTTCATAAGCTCCGTCTTTCTAAAGCATGCTCTTTACCCAAATTACCCTCAGATTCAGCATGAGTCTTCTATAGATCTTAGTTGTACAACTGTAGGGATTTATTCTCTAGAATGTTTCCCAAAACCCTTCTGTATTTTCTGTTTTTTTCCAAGTGTTCTTTTCCTTTCTCCTCCCCCTTTCCCTGTGTAGTTATCTCTCACTCTCTTTTTTCTTTCCCCATCATTCCTTTAATATTTAATGTGTATAAATTCAAGTGTGTGTGGGTAACATATATGTGGTTGGGATCCTATAAGTAAACAAAATAGCAAATGAAGATAACTCCTTCCCTTACATCAGAAGCATACGGAATATAATAATGGAGATAATTCCCATAAAAAAAAAAAGCAGTACAGGCTCTTCCATTTCCAAATTAAAAGAATGTACAATTTTTTTTTTCCTGTGGTTCAAATTTCCTCCATACATGCTCCTAAAAGTGTAAGAGACAAAAGAGCGATCATAACAGTTGATTTCAAAGTTCTTATCACTAAGATATCTTACAGCCTGATGAGTATCTGAACCTTATTTAAGTACAAAAGAAATAGTTGCTGCTACCATTTTGTCCAAGAATTGCAATATGTTTATGAACTTATAATGAATTCTTCCAAAGCAAGAGCCTACTGGTATTTGCCAGAAGAGAATGGACCACCAGTGGATCTGGCTTTATGGAAACCATACTGATGGTCAAATAAAATATTTAATTATTTCCATCTATGGTTTAATCAAGCATTAATCAATGAACATATATTTAAAATGTAGATAATGAAGAATCCATAACATAGAAATCAAAAATAGGTAACCATTAGTAATGAAATTCATATCACCAATTTGATGATTTTTTTTTTTTTTCCTCTTCTTGAGCTAATCAACCCCAGGACTTATTCTTTGTAAGCCTAGTACTTATTCTATCAGTCTCTTTAGCTGAACCGCTAAGTTACGGGGATGTAAACACACCAGCATTGGTTGTCAAGCGATGTTGGGGGGACAAACACAGACACACAAACATATACACACACTTATATATATATATATATATATATATATATATACACATATACGACCGGCTTCTTTCAGTTTCTGTCTACCAAATCCACTCACAAAGCTTTAGTCGGCCCGAGGCTATAGTAGAAGACACTTGCTCAAGGTGTCACGCAGTGGGACTGATCCCGGAACCATGTGGTTGGTAAGCAAGCTACTTACCACACAGCCACTCCTACGCCTGATAGTTATTATAACAGTAAGTTGGCATAGCCATTAGCACATTGGACAAAATACTCATTGGTATTTCTTCTGATCCATTAGATGCAGCATTTAAATCCTGCCAAACTAACCTTGTCCTTCATCTTTTGGACTCAATAAAATAAAGTATCAGTCAAGTTACTTGGATCAATGTAATTGACTAGCTCCACCCCTCAATATTTTTGGCCTTAAGCCAAAATTAGAAAGAATTGTTATCATCATTGTTATTATTACAACCCTTACATGCTATATCAGTTAGCAGGGATGTTGTCTTGAGGTTTAGTGACAACAAGTCTTCTCAAATCTCAAGAATCTTTCTTAAGATTTTCTTTGCAGAACACAGTATTGAAGGTTGACAATGCAAGTTAGCATTATTATTATTATTATTATTATTACTATTATTGTTATTATTATTATTACTATTATTGTTGTTATTATTATTATTATTATTATCATCAATATTCCACCAAGGTTGACTTTGCCTTTTGTCCTTTCCGGGTTGATAAAATAAGTACCAGTTGAGCACTAAGGGTTGAGGCAATCAATCAGCCCCTTCTCCCAAAATTTTAGGCCTTGTACCTAGAGTAGAAATAAAGGATTATCATTATTATTTAGGTGGTGAGCTGTGAAGACCCATGACTTTGTCTTTCATCCTTTCAGGGTCAATAAATTAAGTACCAGTCAAACACTGGGGTCACTCTAATTGATTAGCCCCACCTCTCACAACATATCAGGCCATGTGCCTGTAATAGAAAAGATTGAGGTGAAGAATCAGAACAATAAAAGAATTATATCCTGCAATCAACAGACCCATTTGTCCAATCCCAGGTAAACCCAAAATCATCATTGTTCCCATTGTGACTTCATATCAAAATCCATTCCTGGACTCAAATTACATTCACACATCCATTGCAAATAGATGCAGCATCTTTATTTTTAATCTTTTCTTTTTCTTTTAAATCCCTTCCTTCAAACAGTCATATGTCAATATCGACAGAAGTGACCATTATTATCATTATTATTATTATTATTATTATTCAGTAGATTTATTTTTATAACGCGCTTTCACTTCACTACTGATTATTATTATTATTATTGTTGTTATTATTATTATTGTTGTTGTTATCATCATCATCATCATCATCATCATCATCATCATCTTCTTCTTCTTCTTCTTCTTGTTCTTCTTCTTCTTCTTAAGTTTAGTGGATTGGTAGAATTTCGTAGAACATCAGAAAAAAAATCTTGCATTCTTTGTTCTGGCTCATTATGTTCTGAGTTCAAATCCTGCTGAAGTAAATTTTACCTCTCAGCCTTCTGGACCTGATAAAATAAAGTACCAGTCAAGTACGAGAGTTGATATAATTGACTATTCCTCTTTCCACTTCTATATAAGTACCTAATCTTATTTCACCCAATTTTGAGACTTGTACTTATTTTGGAAAAAAATGATGATGGTGATGATGATGATAATGATGATGATAATAATTGTTACTGTTGCTATTGTTATTGATATTATTATTATTATTATTTAAGTTGTTAATTTGTATGTTTTTAAAAGAACCTATACCTTTGTTGATCTTATTGTATATATGTATACGTATATGTGTGTGCGTGTACATACAAACATACATACTCACACACACTTTCATATGTACACACATATACAATGGAGAGGTTTCAAAGTCGTATCCCAAACAACAACGGCAGAAACCATGATTAGGTGGAATTCTCACCAACAGCACTTTTTTTGAAATCATCTTTTTCTCCCCTCCGAGTTAATGTTATTGAAATAAAATTTCTGTTGAAATTCATTGTCTTTGTTCTTGTAATATCATTGAGAAAGGAAAAAAATAAACAAAATCAAAGGAAACTGGTGGTGATCTGTGTCAGTAAAAATTATACAAAGGAAAAATAAAATCATAAGTTCAGAAAGGTTTGTATGCCACAAAGAGATGAGAAATCTGATGTTTTGAGACTGACTCTTTACTACAGAGAAAATAAATGTTTTAACTTAGATAACTTAGATTGATTTCAGCCATTATTGGCCCAGGCCATGACTAACTCAATAGCACCACCTGGAAAAGTCTTTTAATTAATTATTTTGGGACACCATGGACCACTCAAGCAGAGAGTTGTTGTTGGCTGAGACATATCCAGGTGTAGGTGGTTTATCTGGTGTTTCCTGGAGGAATTTGTCCAGGTACCATTTGAAGGTTGTGGGGGGTTTTTCTACTTTAATTTCTTTCAGGATAACATTGAAAAGAGCAGGACTATTTGCAGTGAAGAAATTGTGCTGCAATGTTCCTATGTGATGTTATCTCAACCTCTGTAGAGGACACATTGCACGGGGGCCTAGTCTTGGGTGAATTGTAAACATAATACCAATATCATTTGGATAATATTGGTGGAATATTTTCTACATACTACAAATAATGTAACGCACATGACAGCATTGCAGAAAATAGAGTTTCAGCTGTTTAAGTAGAGCCTAATAATCAAGTCCCATCATGCTATCTATTTTTTTGTGATTATTCTCTGGTTTAATTGAAAAAATTTGATAGTAACTAGGTTATCTTTTTCTTTGTTTTCTTTTAAATGACGAATCAGCCTTGAAATATCAGACACTTATCTTCCTACAGCTTATGGACTTATCTAAATTTGTGAATTTGAGAAACTGTGTGTCTAGTTTGATGAAAGTTCTCAATCAACAAACTATGTGCATAGGGTTTGAATCTCTAGTGTAACTATTTCACCTAATTCTGTTAGGAAATGTATGAATGAATGTCAGCACATTTTTTTACTTTCTCTGTTGTAAATATTTAAAGAAGCATCAAATACCAGTGCAGTTTCTACTTGTCTTTTATGCTGTTAGGCAATACCATCATTTGCAACAAGTCATGAAGTGATACTTTTTTATGGTATTTCATGTAGTATCATGCAACTCTAGTCTATCAGCAATTCTTTTTGGCCTTCTACACTAAGTATTCTAGTCTGCACTTAACTGTTCTTCATGTAGAATGTACATTTGGGAAATTTCCTAGTATCATTATATTAAATTGTTTAATCAGTGAATAATCTGAAAAAAAAAAGGAGAAAATTAAATTATATCCTCCCAGTCATTTCATGGTCTTCTAATTACATACACATATTTTAACAAAGAACGTCAGTAATATAACCAGAACATGTTTCGAATTGTCATTATATTTGCCCAAAGATCAGATTTATTCATATTGCATTAATTTTTAATCATTTTAATTGTCAAAGGTCTCTTCATCATCATCATTTAACGCCCGTTGTCCATGCTGGCATGGGTTGGACGGTTTGGCTAGGGCTGGCACACTGCAAGGCTGCACCAGACTTCAGTCTCATTTGGCATGGTTTTCTATGGCTGGATGCCCTTCCTAACACCAACCACTCCGAGAGTGTAATGGGTGCTTTTAAATGCCACCAGCATGGGTGCCATTTGCATGACATTGGTATCTGCCATGTCTGCGATTTTACTTGGCTTGATGGGTCTTTTTCTCAAGCATGACATAACGCCATCATGCAAACTAATGGCATTTCCCCATAAAAATTATTTTTGGTTAATATATCAACCAGTATTTAATCATGTTTAATCTCCAGGTAAAATAGCAATGCAATGAAATAATAAAACCATTGTATAGGTGTAGCTCTGGATGCATAACCAAGAAATTAGTTTTGTAAATAGATGGTTTTAGATTTGACTCCACTATGAGGGACCATTGGTGAGTATGTTCTACCACAGTGCTGAATCAAATAAAAGCTTTGAAAGTGAAATTTGGTAAATGGAAATGGCATGGAAGCATATGGGATACTATAACATTTCTCAGGTGGTAGAATTAATCCCATACCCAGTCTAAAATGACCATCTGCAATTTCAGAGCACTTTATGGAGTCATCTCTGTTTTCAGGGTTGTCATCTTCAGACTGAGGATAACTTTTCCACTTCTGAATTGAAGAGAAGAAAAGTGGTACATATGCAACCCTTCTGCTAATTAAAATCTCCAATAATATTCAACATACTTTTAAAAAAGATATACAGGATCATGTCATATGGTAATATCGTATGACTGAAACTAAAATAGCTTATTGAATGTTTTTGAACATGGGTCTGTTTTGTTGGAGATGATATGGGGGCTCAGAAATATATAAAGGAAAATAAATAAATTCCATCGTTTCAATTCTTGGGCTATAATTTAGATATTCAACACCATGTAAAATTTATTTATGAAAGTATAACTCAAGGAGGAAGTAAAAGATAAGAAGCATGACAATGTACGGAAAGACAGGAGGAAATCATAAATGTTAACATGAATAACTAGCATGACAATGTGAATATTCAATTTAGATATCTTTGAGGTTGTCTTTGACCTTCATTCTTTGGTGTCATTAAAGTCTCTACCTACCCTGTAAGTGTGACTATGTAGTTGTTAGTATAGCCTCAGGTCATTCCTGATAGAAAAGATTTATGAATTCCAGTTGTAACCATTCTGTCTTTTCATCGATTAGCAACAGCATTGCCTAATGTATCATTCTTTATTTTAGATGGTTAGGTGTGATTTGAAGGAGTGTGGACATTGGAATTAGACGCTGAGGGAAAATGGCTGTAACTTTTTTATTTTTTTATTTTGACGGTTTTCGTTTTCGATAATGTGTTCTATATGTCACGGTCATGCGATTCCACCTAAAAAAAATTTTGGACCCAATCCCTCCCCCACCCCACCCCTATACACGGGGGGTGGCGTTCTGGCGATTTTCATTTTTGACATTGTGTTATGTCCAGGTCGTACGAATAGCCTTCTCGCAACTTAGATGTGAAAATGAACGGCTTACATTTATATTGAAACAGAAAAAGGATCATATGTGGAGTCCCCACCACGAAACTTGATATGCTAGAAATAACAGCTAAACGCGGACAATCCAAATATGAAAATAAATATGAAGGAAAAAATGCGCTTTGGCAAACGGGGTTGGGGTTAGGGTTAGGGTAAACCTAACCCTAACCCTAACCCTAACCAGATTTGGCTGTTATTTCTAGCATGTAAATAACCTGCTTGGTGAGGGGGTGGAATTGAAATTTTTCAAACAATTTTTTTTCAGAATCGGAATCTCCATAGCCTAAAACATGGGATTCCGTAAAAAAAAAAAGAAATAATAAGGGGGGGGGGGGGAAAGGTTCAGATTACATATAGTCCATCTGGACCTGCGGGTTAGGGTTAGGCCCGACCCTAACCCTAACCCCGTTTGCCAAAGCGCATTTTTTCCTTCATATTTATTTACATATAGACCAATGCAAGATTTGGATTGTCCGCGTTTAGCTGTTATTTCTAGCATATCAAGTTTCGTGGTGGGGACTCCACATATGATCCTTTTTCTGTTTCAATATAAATGTAAGCCGTTCATTTTCACATCTAAGTTGCGAGAAGGCTATTCGTACGACCTGGACATGTAGAACACAATGTCAAAAATGAAAATCGCCAGAAACCACCACCACCACCACCCCGTGTGTGTGGGGGTGAGGGAGGGATGGGGGTCCAAAATTTTTTTTAGGGGGAATCGCATGACCGTGACATATAGAACACATTATCGAAAACGAAAATCGTCAAAATTAAAAAACAAAAAAGTTACAGCCATTTTCCCTCAGTGTCTAATTCCAATGTGCACCTGAAGGAGATTTAACTGCTAATCCTAACAGATCGACCGACAACAAAGAGGGTCCCTCATTAGCTCATGCATTGGATGGTGGACGTCAGCGATAGGTAGCACACACAAGTTAGATTTTCTGTTTTAACAGGGATTTTTCAGATTTTTTTTTTCTTCCACAGTGCCCTTGAAAATGATGGGGGGCATCTTTCTAGCAAAGAAAATTTGCGAAATGTGATGTTAGCTGATTTTGTGAACACTACTCGTTTAAAAACAATGGGAGAAACATTTTCGTTTAAAAGAGAAAAAGATTTTCCAACACCCTGTTTATGAATTTCTTTCTTAACAATACACATGGCATTACTTTTCTTAAAAACGTTTTTTCATTACCCAATTAGATGTGTTTACGGAGAGAAAATATGAAACCAAGAAACAAGGAAGGTATCAGATGGTCGTGAGATGAGCTAAAAGCATCTTTTTCCGAAGACGCTCCCCACCCCACAAAAAAAGTACCGCGAAAAAATATCTGAAAAATTGCAACTTGTGTATACTGCCTATAGCTGACGTCCACCATCCAATGTATTCTTTTTTTTAAGAATGCATTCCGTTCATTGGATAACGTACTCCAAGATATAAAGGCGTTTTAATAATAATAATATCCAATGAAAATAAAGCAACAACAAAGTTTCAGCCCTTCCCATTCCGATGTCGTGAGTAAAGGATAGACTAAATAATGTAATCAAAAGTGCATTGTAATTGAAATGGGGACGGGTTGTGCATTACCTTTAAAACAAACAAACTTTTCCTTTCGTTCTGGGCTAAGCTACCACTAAACAACAACACAGATAGAAGAAATCCTACAACGATCTCGTAACTAGGAATAAACTATATCATAAAAACATTCCACAATTTACTATATCATTATTATTATTACAAATATGCAAATGAGGCAGCTTACTATGGTTAAGTGTACTAGATAGGGCATGTATATATAGCGAGGCTTAGCGGAAGTTGTTGTACTAGCTACGGCGGTACATATTCTAAAATTGGAACGATACAGAGAAGATTAGCATGGCCCCTGCGCAAGGATGACACGCAAATTCGTGAAGCGTTCCATATTTTTTCTTACTATTTCTACTGACATGGATATCCATTTTTTTCTTGTTGTCATTCTTTTCTCTTCCATGAAATTTATTCGCATCTTCCGTAACTTTCAGAAATTTCATCTAAAACTGTATAGTTCCAGTGAATATATACAGAAATTGGTGAACGTAACGAATTCCTACGCTAGCCATTCAAAAGTGCTTTTATAAGTTTCTTTGCTTCCATTAAATTCCAAGTACAAGTACTGCAATATTTTTCAAAATAAATACAGAAAAAGTTATAATAATAACATATCAAACAAAAAAACAACAGCGATCTCAAAATATCGGGTTTCCCCATACCAATTTTTTAACTTCGTTTTTAATTTCACGTTTAACACTATGACGATTAAAATTGTTAATATTTTTTCCTCGACTTGTTAATTTATAAAAGTTATCCCCTCCGCTATTTCCATTCGGACTCCAAACTTGTCGTTCAATTGCGCATGCGCGTATGCAGATTTCCAATCGACTAGACGACAGACAGGGCAGACTTCATGTGGTCGTTCGATAAACTAGAAACAAGGATCAATTCTCCTTGAAATCACGTGGTTCTAACGACTTATAAAACAAAAGATACATCGGACATTATATATAGTCCGCCAGAGATTCTTTCGATTTTTGATCAAAAAATAAAAGTGTAAATATTAATGATATTAAGCAACGACCAATTAGACGTGTTCAATATCAGGTTTCGTTTTTTCATAACTTCCTCGAATTATGAAAGTTCAACAACACTACAACTATGAAAATGATGAGAATTTATTGTATTTGTGTTTTGGTAAAGCTTCATCATGGAAACCCTTTATCAAATGCATTCATTCAATGAAACGTGTACACCTGTTTCGGTTGTGTACTCTACACTACATTATGGCATGAGCTATTCTTGAGATAAAAGTGAAATATTCCAGTTTTTCCAAGATATGATGGACTTCATGTGTACTCAATCGTTATCTCTTTTCATGAAGCGTTCACACTGGCATAGTTTTGACAACTTCAAAGAGCTTTCCTTGTGCCTAATTTGAATCATCAGTAGTTTTCCTATAAAAAAAATAGCTACTACTAAAGCAGCGCGGACCCGAACGCGCAGTCGCGCGTCCGCGCTAGCTAGTCTTGAGTGGTCGATCCTAACCCTAACTCTATCCCTAACCCTAACCCTAACCCTGTCCCTAACCCTAACCCTAACCCTATCCCTAACTCTAACCCTATCCCTAATCCGCGTGTGCAAATGAATACGTGTTTAGGGTTAGGGTTAGGATCGACCACTCACGACTAGCTAGCGCGGACGCGCGACTGCGCGTTCAGGTCCGCGCTGCTTTAGTAGTACCAAAAAACAAATAGACCGAGCGAAATATGCATTTGCGTACAAAATATATGATTTACAGCGTTTTAACGTCAACAGATATGTTATGGATAATCGTAACTAGCAATGAAAAATATGATAAACACCTTCCAGAATTTACTATATCATTATTATCATTACAAATATGCAAATGAGGCAGCCTACTATGATTAAGTGTACGAGATAGGGTATGTATATATTACGAAGCTTAGTAAACGCTATTGTACTAGCTACGGCGGTACATATTCTAAAATTGGAACGATACAGAGAAGATTAGCATGGCCTCTGCGCAAGGATGACACGCAAATTCGTGAAGCGTTCCATATTTTTTCTTACTGTTTCTACTGGATAGCCATTCTTTTTTCTTATTGTCATTCTTTTCTCTTCCATGAAATTTATTCGCATCAGCCGTAACTTTTAGAAATTTCATCTAAAACTATATAGTTCCAGTGAATATATACAAGAATTGGTGAACGTAACGAATTCCTACCTAAGCCATTCAAAAGTGCGGTACTACTAAAGCAGCGCGGACCCGATCGCTCAGTCGCGCGACAGGGCTAGCTAGTCGTGAGTGGTCGATCCTAACCCTAACCCTATTCCTAACCCTAAACACGTATTCATTTGCACACGCGGGTTAGGGTTAGGGATAGGGTTAGGGACAGGGTTAGGGTTAGGGGATAGGGTTAGGGTTAGGATCGACCACTCAAGACTAGCTAGCGCGGACGCGCGACTGCGCGTTCGGGTCCGCGCTGCTTTAGTAGTACCCAAAAGTGCTTTTACAAGTATCTTTGCTTCCATTAAATTCCAAGTACATGTACTTCAATATTTTTCAAAATAAACAGAGAAAAAGTTATAATAACATTTAAAACAGAAAAAACCCCAGCGATTTCACAATATCGGGTTTCCCATACCAATTTTTTAACTCCGTTTTTAATTTCACGGTTAAAATTGTTAATATTTTTTCCTCAATTTGTTAATTTTTAAAAGTTATCCCCTCCCCTATTTCCATTCGGACTCTAAACTTGTCGTTCACCTTCGCATGCGTGTATGAAGATTTTGCAATCAACTAGACGATAGCCGGGCCACACTTCATGTGGTCGTTCGATAAGCTAGAAACAAGAATCAATTCTCCTTGAAAGCACGTTTTTCTAACGACTTATATATAAAACGAAAGATACATCGGACATATATATAGTCCAAGAGACATTCTTTCGATTTGTGATACAAACATGAAAGTGGAAATAATAACGATATTTAGCAACGACCAATCAAACGTGTTCAATATCATGTTTCGTTTTTTCATAATTTCCTCGGATTCTAATATTTTCAACAACACTACAAATATGTAGTGAGAATTTATTGTATTTCTGTTTTGGTAAAGCTTCATCATGGAAGCCCTTTATTAAAGGCATTCATTCAATGAAACGTGTACACTTGTTTCAGTTGTGTACTCTACACTACATTATGACATGAGGTATTGTTGAAATAAAAGTGAAATATTGCAGTATTTCCTAGATGTGATGGACTTCATATGTACTCAATCGTTGGCTTTTTTCATGAAGCGTTCACACTGGGATAGTTTTGACAATTTTAAAGAGCCTGTCTTGCGCCTAATTTGAATCATCAGCGGTCTTCCAATAAAAAAAAAATACACCGAGCGAAATATGCATTTGCGTACAAAACACATGATTTTCAAAGATTTAATGCAAACAGATATGATATGGACAATCGTAACTAGGAATGAAAAATATGATAAACACCTTCTAGAATTTACTATATCATTATTATTATTACAAATATGCAAATGAGGCAGCCTATTATGGGTAAGTGTACGAGATAGGGTATGTATATATTACGAAGCTTAGTAAACGCTATTGTACTAGCTACGGCGGTACATATTCTAAAATTGGAACGATACAGAGAAGATTAGCATGGCCCCTGCGCAAGGATGACACGCAAATTCGTGAAGCGTTCCATATTTTTTCTTACTATTTCTACTGACATGGATATCCATTTTTTTCTTGTTGTCATTCTCTTCTATTCCATGAAATTTATTCGTATCTTCCGTAACTTTCAGAAATTTCATCTAAAACTGTATAGTTCCAGTGAATATATACAGAGATTGGTGAGCGTAACGAATTCCTGCGCAAGCCTTTCAAAAGTGCTTTTATAAGTTTTTTTGATTCCATTAAATTTTAAGTACAAGTACTTCAATGTTTTTTTTTAATAAATAGAGAAGAAGATATAATTATAAGATTTAAAAATAAAAAAAAACAGCGATCTCAAAATATCGGGTTTCCCCATACCAATTTTTTAACTTCGTTTTCAATTTCACCTTTAAAACTATGACGATTAAAATTGTTAATTTTTTTTTCCTCAACTTGTTAATTTTTAAAAGTTATCCCCTCCCCTATTTCCATTTGGATTCCAAACTTGTCATTCACTTGCGCATGCGTGTATGCAGATTTCCAATCAACTAGACGACAGCCAGGGCAGACTTCATTTGGTCGTTCGATAAGCTAGAAACAAGAATCAATTCTCCTTGAAAGCATGTTTTTCTAACGACATATAAAACGAAATTAAAAATCGGACATATATATAGTCCGAGAGACATTCTTTCGATTTGTGATACAAAAATGAAAGTGGAAATAATAACGATATTTAGCAACGACCAATCAGATGTGTTCAATTTCATATTTCGTTTTTTCATAATTTCCTCGGATTCTAATATTTTCAACAACACTACGACTATGTAGTGAGAATATATTGTATTTGTGTTTTGGTAAAGCTTGATGAAGTAGACCCTTTACCAAAGGCATTCATTCAATGAAACGTGTACACCTGTTTCAGTTGTTGTGTACTCTACACTACATTATGGCACGAGCTATTGTTGAAATAAAAGTGAAATATTGCAGTTTTTCCTAGATATGATGGACTTCATATGTACTCAATCGTTGTCTCTTTTCATGAAGCGTACACACTGAGATAATTTTGACAACTTTAAAGAACTTTCCTTGTGCCTAATTTGAATCAATGGTTTACAATTAAAAAAATAGACCGAGCTAAATATACATTTGCGCGCAAAATATGATTTTCAACATTTCAACGTGAACAGATATGGTATGGATAATCGTAACTAGCAATGAAAAATATGATAAACACCTTCCAGAATTTACTATAACATTATAATTATTACAAATATGCAAATGAGGCAGCCTATTATGGTTAAGTGTACGAGATAGGGTATGTATATATTGCGAAGGTTAGTAAACGCTGTTGTACTAGCTACGGCGGTACATATTCTAAAATTGGAACGATACAGAGAAGATTAGCATGGCCCCTGCGCAAGGATGACACGCAAATTCGTGAAGCGTTCCATATTTTTTCTTACTGTTTCTACTGACATGGATATCCATTAAATTCCAAGTACATGTACTGCAATATTTTTCAAAATAAATAGAGAAAAAGTTATGATTACATTTATAAGAGAGAAAAAAACTAGCGATTTCACAATATCGGGTTTCCCATACCAATTTTTTAACTTCGTTTTTAATTTCACGATTAAAATTGTTAATATTTTTTCCTCAATTTGTTAATTTTTAAAAGTTATCCCCTCCCCTATTTCCATTCGGACTCTAAACTTGTCGTTCATGTTCGCATGCGTGTATGAAGATTTTGCAATCAACTAGACGATAGCCAGGGCACACTTCATGTGGTCGTTCGATAACTAGAAACAAGAATCAATTCTCCTTGAAAGCACGTTTTTCTAACGACTTATATATAAAACGAAAGATACATCGGACATATATATAGTCCGAGAGAGATTCTTTCGATTTGTGATACAAAAATGAAAGTGGAAATAATAATAATGATATTGAGCAACGACCAATCAAAATTGTGTTCAATATCATATTTCGTTTTTTCATTATTTCCTCGGATTCTAATATTTTCAACAACACTACGACTATGTAGTGAGAATATATTGTATTTGTGTTTTGGTAAAGCTTGATCGAGGAGACCCTTTACCAAAGCATTCATCCAATGAAACGAGTACACCTGTTTCAGTTGTGTACTCTACACTACATTATGGCATGAGCTATTCTTGAGATAAAAGTGAAATATTGCAGTTTTTTCCTAATGTGATGGATTTCATATGTACGCAATCGTTGTCTCTTTTCATGAAGCGTTCACACTGGGATAATTTTGACAACTTTAAAGAACTTTCCTTCTGCCTAATTTGAATCATTAGTGGTTTTCCAATACAAAAAAAAAAGACGAGGTAAATATACATTTGAGCGCGAAATATATGATTTTCAACATTTAAACGTGAACAGATATGGTATGGATAATCGTAACTAGCAATGAAAAGTATGATAAACACCTTCCAGAATTTACTATATCATTATTATTATTACAAATATGCAAATGAGGCAGCCTATTATGGGTAAGTGTACGAGATAGGGCATGTATATATAAAGAGGCTTAGCGGAAGTTGTTGTACTAGCTACGGCGGTACATATTCTAAAATTGGAACGATACAGAGAAGATTAGCATGGCCCCTGCGCAAGGATGACACGCAAATTCGTGAAGCGTTCCATATTTTTTCTTACTGTTTCTACTGACATGGATATCCATTTTTTTCTTGTTGTCATTCTCTTCTATTCCACGAAATTTATTCCTGTCTTCGGTAACTTTTAGTAATTTCATATAAAACTGTATAGTTCCAGTGAATATATACAAGAATTGGTGAACGTAACGAATTCATACGCTAGCCATTCAAAAGTGCTTTTATAAGTTTCTTTGCTTCCATTAAATTCCAAGTACAAGTACTGCAATATTTTTCAAAATAAACAGAGAAAAAGTTATAATAATAACATTTAAAACAGAAAAAAACAGCGAATTCACAATATAGGGTTTCCCCATACCAATTTTTTAACTTCGTTTTTAATTTCACGTTTAAAACTATGACGATTAAAACTGTTAATATTTTTCCCTCAACTTGTTAATTTTTAAAAGTTATCCCCTCCCCTATTTCCATCCGGACTCCAAACTTGTCATTCACTTGCGCATGCGTGTATGTAAACTTTGCAATCAACTAGGCGACTTTTGAAGAGCTGTCCTTGTGGCCTAAGTTGTATCATCTGTGGTTTTCCAATAAAAAATGTAAATAAACTTCGGTAAATATACATATGCGCACGAAATATATGATTTTCAACATTTTAACATAAAGAGATATGTTAAGGACAATCGTAACTATGAATGGAAAATAGATAAACATCTTCTAGAATTTACAATATTATCAGTATTATTGTCTCCCGAAAGCGGATGGACGTGTCTCCCGAAGCTCTGTAAGTTGTTGCCGTTTTTACCCGGAAATCTTTTGAAATCTGTTTTAATTTTTATATATTGTTGTAGCCAAGCCAACTAGGTTCTTGCGGAGCTAGTCGGTTAGGCGAGATTTCCCCCATTTAGGGGTGAATTCTTAGTTTGAAAAACTTCCATTTTCACATTTCACACGTATCATATCTGAAAAATGTCGGAAAAAAAAATAACAAGCTGTTCTCTTCTCTCTGCATCACTCCCCTACAAAAAGAATGACGGGTCAAGTCCTTTTTCACCCCGCCCAATTAATGCCATAAAAGGCAAAATGTCAGTGAAAAGAGCAGCCAGCTGTTCTCTTCTCTCTGCATCACTCCCCGACAAAAAGAATGACAGGTCAAGTCACATTCCACCCCGCCCAGCTGACGCCATAGTGGACAGTGTTCCTGATTCAGGTCTGTTTAACAGACTCTCTGCTGCTGACTTCCCAGCTCTCACTTCCACCATTGCTTCTACACCGGAGAGGGAGGAGGAAAAAAAGAACAAAGTAAACAACACCAGCAACAGCACCAAGACCACAACCAGTAGCCATTGTAACGGTTTCGCCTCCGCAGCTAAGCAGAGCTCAGAAGAAATCCAAGTGACAATGGCAGAAATAAAGAATGCCAAGGAATTGTTAAGAAGGGATGGCAATAATGTCTTCCTTAACACACCACAAGCATTAATACAAGCAACGAAAAGAAAAACAATAGTATACAAGGTATTCAATACAAAATACCAAAAGATGGAGAATGCTACCCCACAGAGATTGGAGATAGCTCTAAAGCTGATATGGGGCCAAAAAAGCTTCGTAACCAAAGGGAAGCGCTTTGGAACAGTGGAAGTGCGCTTCCCAACGGAAGAGGATGCCATCCGGCACTCTACAACACCGTTAAAGGCGGAAGAATTATTACTCGTGCCGACATACCTTGGTCGACGTGTGACAGAAATAAAAATAAATCATGTGCCACCAGAACTGAACATCTCCTGGCTAGTGGCAGCTATGCTCTTCGACATTGAAGAGACTGCCACTATCCTAAAGGTGAACAGAGTAAAAGAAAAAAACTGGTTGGGCATGGAAATGCATCTCCTTGTTCAGATTGAACAAGATAGCATAAATACCATACCCGACGCCATAAACCTGTCAGATGGCAGTAGAATACACATTGCTGTAGAGGGGCGCAGACCAAAGTTCTACCTCTGCAGCAGTGAAAAACACCTAAAAAGAGACTGCCCCATCTACAAGCAAAGAATGGAGGCAGACAAAAACAGAAAATTGCAGCAACAACAACAACAACCAAAAGCCTCCACACCACCAACACCATCACCACCAGCACCACGAAAAGCGACACCACCATCTCCAGCCATCACCAAACCAACACCAACACCAACACCAAGAACCTCCACACCAAAAAAGATAACAGAACCAGCAACAACAACAACAGAAATTGTAAAAGAATCTTCACCAGATCCGACAAACATTCCCTTTCCAGATCAGATCAGCTCGGATTGTGCGAGCACTGATAGTGAAAAAGGGAAGTGGCACACTGTACCACCAACAAAAAAAAAACGAAAACGAAAGACAAAAGAAACAATTGACAAAGAGGGGAGGCGCGAAAACGGTGAGCTTCCCAACATCATCGGCAACAACAACACACACTCACAACAAATAGCAACACCTCCACCGCAAACACCAGCACTCACACACACCACAAACGTAACAGCCATCAACACAAAAATGAACACTTATTAGACTTTTTAAAAAAACAGTACATATGCAAACTCCACAAATTTCATTATACCCCTACACAATGCACCACCAGCACACATACTCACACTAAAAATAACCCAAGAAAACTATAATAAAATAAAAGAAAAGTTTTCGAATGATGTTGGGTCGCTAGGGAGAAGCTTCTCCCAAAGCCTTTATCGGAATTTAGTGGAAACACCCACACGAAAACATAGGGGAGCCACCCCACCAGAAAACAGTAAGTAGAGCCTTTTCTCCTCTAGTACTTTCCTTTTTTAAAAAACATGGTAATTCTCAGAATCGGAAGCATAAATATGAGAGGCCTCGGGTCGCCTTGGAAACAAGGTCACCTGTTGAACGACCTGAGGTCTTACAGTGTAGATGTAGCAGCCATTAGCGAAACCAGGTTCTCCAACCCGCAGGAACTCGCAGCCCTTTTTGGCGAGTACGAGATTTTCCTATCTCCGTGTCGGCCGGGAGCGGGCGGTGGAGGTACTGCGGTGCTATTTCGGAAAGGCCTAGACTTGAAAATAAGGGCAGTCTTCCTGGATCCGGAAGGTAAGTTGGTGGTCCTGGACGTCGATAGTAGTGATAGCGCTGCTTTCAGACTACTGGCTGCCTACGCTCCGACAGGAGCAGGGCAGTCGGATTATTTCAAACGTCTGGAGGTTTTCCTAGGTACTTCTCGCACTTTAGTGCTAGTTGGGGACTGGAACGCTGTCCTAGACGAACGTATCGATAGGGTGGGTGCGGGAGCATCTAATAGGAAAGGGGGATGCAAGAGCCTCGCCAACCTGCTCAAACGCTTTCAGCTGTCCGACAGGTATCGACTAGACAACCCGAATGTACCAATGTGGACTTGGACTAATCGCATCGGGTCGTCTAGATCGTACGTAGATAGGTTTTTCTGTAGGCTAGCGGATAAGGATAGCATAGGGTGTCCACAATTCAACATAGTCGGCTACACGGACCACAAATTCGTGATCTGTACGGTCGACTTAGATAGGCTCCATAGACAAGGCCCCGGTTACTGGAAGCTAAACACGTCGATAACGGCGTGCAAAGCCTACAGAGACCGGATTAGTTTATTAGTTAAGAGGGCTTTAACCGGGGCAATCATCAACAACAACTGGTGGTTCGCCCTGAAGCGGGCAATTAGAGCAGAATCAATTAGGTTTAGTAAGGCTCTAGCTGTAGAACGTAAGAAAACAGAGCGGGATTTAGTTAACAAACTAGACGAGGCTCTTAGGACAGGCATCGCAACCGACGTGTTAGCAGCGAAGTTGGCCCTCGACCAACACTTTGATGCCAAGCATGAAGGCTGCGTTGTCAGAGCTAAAGCACTTTCGGTAAGCGGGGAGGGGACTAAGGCCGCTCGATGGGCCCGCGTGGGAACAGAGCGACCATTCGGTCTTTGGTGGACCAGAACGACTGCGAGATTTCGGAACCGAAGCAGATGTGTGCAGCCTTTCAGCAGCACTTTGCTCAATTGTTCGGGACGACGGAACAGACTTCGGTGTGTACCTAGACGGCCTGCCGCAACTCTCGACCAGCGAGGCCGAGTGCTGCGAAGGACCCATATCTGCCTGGGAAGTACAGGAAGCGATGAAAGGCTGCACGAGAGGTAGATCGCCGGGTTTGGATGGTCTGCCTTACGAGCTTTATACGTCAATGCCAGACTTGTTTGCGGGCGTCTTGGCAAACGTCTACTGCAACTGGCAACAAAACGGGAGAATTCCAGCTTTTGTTTGTCGAGGAGTGGTGGCTTTGCTAAGAAAGGACCCAAACAAGGGGGACATTATAGGGAACTTTAGGCCCATTACTCTGCTCAACACAGAGTTGAAGATCTTGGCCAAGGTGCTAGCCAAGAGATTGGCGCCTGTCGTGGGCAAACTGATCGGCAAGGCGCAGACATGCGCTGTGCCGACCAGGTCTATCCACGACAACCTCCATCTCATGCGCTACATCATAGAGAGGGTGGGTAACGAAGCTGGCGCGGGTGGGGCTTTGATCAATTTAGATCAGTCTAAAGCCTTCGATAGGGTCGACCATCGATACCTGGCAGCTGTTCTCAAGGCAGCTGGCTTCGGTCCGGTCTTCCGCGGGTGGATAGCTGCTTTATACAGCGGCAGCTGCTCGGTCATACGGGTGAACGGCCATCTATCGGAACCGTTCAACATCTCGCGTTCGATTCGCCAAGGGTGTCCTCTCTCCTCCCTTCTGTATGTATTGACTCTCGAGCCATTACTGCGGAAGTTGGAGGCTTTGAGGGGCGTCCCGCGTGATCTGGGATGTGGAAGGAGCGTGTCTGCCTATGCCGACGACGTCACCGTGATGGTGTCGAGCCACAGGCATATTGACCTGATTGGCGAGACACTAAACGAGTATGAAGCGGTGACAGGTGCGAAAATTAACGCGGAAAAGTCAGTGGGCTTGCAACTAGGCACCTGGAGGGGCAAGTCCAACAGCGTCGTAGGGTGCTGGACAGACGGACCCGTTAAACTGCTCGGGGTCTGGTTCGGTCCGGACCTCCAGTTGGAGAAAAACTGGGAAGAAGTGACGAACAGGGTGGCCAACCTCACCCAGAAATGGGCTGAGAGGAAGCTCTCCTTGAAAGGTCGAGCGGAGGTGGCGAATGCGTACATCGCATCCGTCATCTATTACCGTTTGACCGTCATCCCTTGTCCCGACAGCTGGTTAACCAAGATAGTACGCTTGCTCTTCAACTTTTTGTGGAAGGGTCAGGTACCACTGGTCAGGCGCTCCATCTGCTGTCAACAGCCGCTGAACGGAGGCCTTGGCATGCCGTGGTTGCTGATGCGCAAATATGCGCTCAGGCTACGACATCTCAAGCGTTTCGTGGACGGTGAACAGGTGTGGTCGCCTTTCGTCAGACGCGATTTTCCGCAGCTCGTTTCTTTAACAGAGCTGCAATCCTGGATCAAACGTAGACCGAGAAAGGGCGCTTGGCACCTCGAGTGCCGCCCTCAGTCAGGCGGGCAGTGCGATCGGTAGTAGCTCCACTCTAGCGTTCTATAGAGGGTTAGTGGGAGAAAAGTGCGACGACGTTCTCGGGGAAACTCTAGGCGTCGAGGATAATCAGCTAAGCAGTCTGTTCAGGAGAACTTTCGGGCCGGGGCCCATGGATAATTTCCAAAGGTCCCTCGCCTGGCAGTGCTACCGAGGTGCGCTACCTGTTCGAGATAAACTCTACCGACATGGAAGTGCCGTCAACCGGGCCTGCCCGAAGTGCGCTCAGGACAACGAAACCGTTCTGCACGCACTCGTCCAGTGCCCGAGCATTGCTGACCTGTGGGTCTATATCGAACAGCTACTGTCACGTGTAGGACGGATCCGGCTATCAGCTGGATCCATCGTGAGAATTGACCCGCCGACCTCCTTTAACCAGGAGGGCAAGGCAACTTTCCTATGCCTAGTGGCTGTAGCGAAAGAGGTGATATGGTGGACCCGTTTGAAAAGGCTAAAGACAGACACTTTCCTCTTTGGCCAAGGCCTCATCAACTTTTTCAAGTTCCACTTGAAAAGGAAGATGAGAGTAGAGAGGGAAGTGCTGTCTCATAGCAAATTCGTTGAAAGATGGGTGACTGTTGGAAGAATGGCCAGTATAAACGGACCAATTCTGAGAATACACTTGTAAAAAAAAAAAAAAAAAAAGGTAATGTAAAAGGAGAAAGGGCTCTATACCCCTTTCTTATTTTTTCTGACCAGGCTCCCGTGGTTTTATGGGTTTTTCCACGTGTAACCTTTCCTTTTTCGAAGCCCCCCCCCCCCTTGGGAGTTCTACTTATTTATTTATCTATTTATTTATTATATCTTTCTCCGTTTTCTTCCTCTGTTTAGACGAACTTTCCTACCTTTTCGGACAAAACCTTTTGTAACCTTTGTCCTTATATGTTTTTAATTGATATTAGCCCTTGTGGCCAATAAAACGAATTAATTATTATTATCACAAATATGCAAATGAGGCAGCCAATTATCGTTAAGTGTACGAGAGAGGGCATGCATAAATTGTGAAGCTCAGTGGACGCTCTTGTATTATCTGCGGCGTTACATATTCTACAATTGGAACAATACAGAGAAGATTAATATGACCCTTTCGCAAGGATGATACTCAAATTCGTGAAGCGTTCTATATTTTTTCCTTTTTTTTTCTGTCGACATGCCATTTAGTTATTCCTATCGTCTTTTTTACCTCCCCTACAGAAGCCATTCACATTTCGCAGTTTTTCGGAATTTGAACTGAATTCGTGTTTTCTTATGACGACTGGGGCATTGAATGGACACTTAACACCTTAGAATTTTATTTCATTGTAAAATTCTTCGGATTGTTTACCTTGAAGTCCGACGACCCTACTTTTACCAGAAAAAAAGTCTTACTAAATTACATTTCAAAACCTCAGATATACTTATCCACCATCTAAATTTTTCAATCTTTCTACATTTTTGCACCACTTGGAAGAATGAGTACATTAAGACCTTTTTTTTTCTTTTTTTTTTTTTCAGTATTTTAATTTTGGAAAATATTATCTCTTCAGCTTCCTTTCGGAATATCCAATCCGCTTTGAACTCAAAATTTCCTGAAGTTCAAAAATCCGTCCGCCCATTTGCTCATGTGACAGGAGGGCGGGCTTAATGTGGTCATTCAGAATTTCAGAAACAAAAGTTAATTCTCCTTCAGACAACACATTTCTAACATTTTACAATATATTCCATAAGGCATTCTTTCGATTTGTGATCACAAAATGGAAGTGAAAATATTGACACTATTAGGTGAATTCTTATATTTTCAACAATGATACAACGATAAGAAATTTGTTGTATTGTTGCTCAATTGCTGGGATGGCTTAGGAGTCTTTTTTCAAAGGCATTCAATGAAACGGGTATATATATGTTCCAGTTATCCTACACTACATTATCGAATAGTGTCCTTTGCTAAAGACACTTTGTTGAGATAGAAGTGAGATATTGTAATTATTTCCTACATGTGAAGAATTACATAGGCACTTAGTCGTTCGCTTTTTTCATGATACGTACACAATGATATTAGTTTTGACAACTTATGAAAATCTGGCCTTGTGACGAATTTGTTTCATCACTGGTTTTTTTCTAAAAATTATGTAAGTAGACTTCGATAAATAGACATTTGCATGCAAAATATGAGTTTCTGTATTTTAAAACAAGTAGATATGCCAATGACAATCTTAACTCGTAATGAATAATGCCATAAACACATTTCAGAATTTACTGTCCCATGATAATTATAACAAATATGCAAATTAGCCAGCGTATTATGTTTAACTGTACGAGATAGGGCATGTATATATTGTGCAGCTTAGTGGAAACCATTGTACTAGCTACGGCAATACATATTTCAAAATTGGAACAATACAGAGATTAGCACGGCACGCAAGGATGTGGTTTTCCAAAAAAAAATTTTAATAAATCGATCGAGCTAAATATACATTTGCGCACAAAATATACGATTTTTAAACATTTTAACGTAAACAGATATGGTAAGGACAATCGTAACTAGGAATGAAAAATATGATAAACACCTTCTAGAATTTACTATATCATTAATACAAATATGCAAATGAGACAGCCTATTATGGTCATGTGTACGAGAATTTACTATATCATTATTATCATTACAAATATGCAAATGAGGCAGCCTATTATGGTTATGTGTACGAGACAGGGCATATATATATTGTGAAGCTCTTGTACAAGCTACGGTGGTACATATTCTAAAATTGGAACGATGCAGAGAAGATTAGCATGGTCCCTGCGCAAGGATGACACGCAAATTCGTGAAGCGTTCCATATTTTTCTTACTGTTTCTACTGACATGGATATCCATTTTTTTCTTATTGTCATTCTTTTCTCTTCCACGAAATTTATTCGTATCATCCGTAACGTTTAGAAATTTCATCTAAAACTATACAGTTCCAGTGAATATATACAGAAATTGGTGAACGCAAGCCATTCGTGAAGCGTTTCCTATCTTCTTTCTTACGTCTTCTACGAAAACAGAAGACATTCCCATTTTATAATGTTTAGGAATTTCAACGAAATGTATATATTCTTAGTAAATGAATTGGAACGACGGCCGAGGTATCGAATTGGCACTCAACGCTTTAGATTTTTTTCTTTTTTATTGTAAAATTCTTCGGATTCGTTTAACTTCAAGTGCGGCGATCCCACTTTTGCCAAATGAAGAAAAGTTAATAAGTAAATCAACTTTTCATAACATCGAATTTACTTATCCTTCAGCTAAATTTTTAAATCTTTCTATATTTTTACACCACTTTTGAAAATACATAAATTACATTTGTTTGTTTTGTTTTTTTTAATTATTCATTTATTTTTTCTTTAACATTTCAATTTTGGAAAATATTACCCTTCCTCTGCTTCCTTTTGGAATAACCAACTCAGATATTCCAAAAGTTTTAAAACTCTTCCATGCGTGGATATCTGTTAAGTAATTAGCCAGACGACAGGCGGGCTTAATGTGGTCATTTGCCATACTAGAAACAACTCTCCTTCAAACCACACATTTCTAACATTTTACAAAACGAAGGATACATTTGACAATATATAGTCCGAGAGACAATCTTTCGATTTGTGATTATAAAATGGAAGTGAAAATATCAGACGATGACCAATCGGTCGTGTTGAATAGACAACCCCTCCCGATCCATCTTTTTTTTTTTGTCTTTTCCCATCACTTTCAGATAATGCCGCCGGAACCACAACTGAAGGGATATTAACCCTATGTAGCCCCTCACATGTTGGAAGTAACTACAATATCTTGCTTTTTTTTTTATCTCAACAAGAATACATGCGATACTGTAGAATGTACAATTACTGAAACATATACATTCGTTTCATTGACTGAACGCTTTTCAAAAAGTGTAACGATAAATACAAAAATTATGGAATTAGGCGTGTCATTCTTATGCAGTGGTAATGTCATCGTTGTATCATTCCAATTTTAGTATATGCACTGCCGAAGCTTGTACAATTGATTCGTGCAAGCAACACATTATGTATATAACTGATCACATATGGACAGTCTCTTTTAGGCTTGCTAATTTGCATGTTGAAAACGCTTATGACGACAGTAAATCGTTGAACGCCTACATAACGGATTTAGTTACTAGACACGATTGTTACTTACTGTAGTAGAGGTTGGAGGTTTACATCCCATATCACTGAAGCATCGGGTAATGCTAAGGAGGGTATTTCACTGTGCCACTAATGCCATGGTTTGGGGATGTCTCAAATATTTAAAAAAAAGAACACTAGTCTTCTCTGGCGCAATGTATAGCTGAGAGTGTAACGCCTCTTCTATTTATTTGCCGATATTTTTCGCTGTTTCTTATTGTTTTACTTTTATATATGAAAGTAATATATAAAAGAAAGCCGCTTATTAATTGGAAGTATGCAACTTTTACTAACCGAAAGCAATTATTAAAGTTTGTGAAATTCTGATTTTAATACATTTTTATCAAAATGTGGTTTTTCAAGTTTGTTTTATTATTGATGATTTCAACTACAGAATGTTAATTTTAATTCACTGCAAGATGGTTAGAAGTTCTCTCTCTAACTACTTTCAAGAAACCTCTCAATAAAAACTTCTCCAAATTATAAGTTTAATCTAGCATCAGTGAAATTATGTTGATTCCATTATCCTATCATATTTGTTGTGAGATTTTGAGGAAATAGAAAGCTACAGAAGAAAGTGACTTTCATTTACGTCGTCTCCATTTTCTTTCATACTATCATCATCACCAACATTGCTTCCTTATAACTTTCAGAAAAATGGGTACTTTATAATGACATTTTTCTATAAATACATTTCAGATAGTGAAGATTACAATTATATCAGAATGTTGTGAATTTTTGTTTTCACAAGGGTAATTCAGAGCAGTGTCCAGACAATTCACATGCCTCGACTTTGTTTCCCTGTAACTTCATATTTTCATCCCATTACAATTCTGTTGAAGACTATTTCACTCTTTGCCCACTGGAATTTGTAAATGAAATTTCTCAGGGATATCAATATAATTTGAAAGACATTAGGTATTTAGGTCTTGAGTGGATGATGTGTGTGTATACAAAAGATTAAGGACATGTGTAGTATCACTTTGGTTAAATAATTGTGCATCTTAGACGTAGGTCACAAGTGAAGATGATGTAGGGTGGAGAGGACACATTTTAGTCTTGAGAACATGACAACCTCACAATTGCAGGTACATCTGACCTCAATTAGCACTCATCTGGAATAACACAGTACACTCATCATGAACCACGTTATGCTCATGAATTGATCTGTGATTCTTGTCTAGACCACAAAAGCACAACCCAGAAACTGACAGTCCACAATGCTTAGGACAACTTGGGATCTTGAAACAAAACCTATTCCCCATGTTCTATTGTTCATTTACCACTGATTCATTTAACAGTCTTTTTAAACTAAAATATCAGTGGACGATGCCAGTGTTGCATGTCCGGCCCATTTAAAAGTACTTTGATGCATCTGGCAATATGATATGCTTGAGAAGACCTATTGAGTCAAGTAAAACCAATATCATAGCTGTGGCCAATGCCAGTGGGACATAAAATGCACCATCCAAACGTGGTCGATGCCAGTGCCCTCTGACTGCCTCCTCTGCTGGTGACATAAAAAGCACTATCCAAACGTAAATGATACTGGGGATGCCTGACTGGCTCCTGTGCCAGTGGCACCTAAAAAGCACCCACTACACTCTCAGAGTGGTTGGCGTTAGGAAGGGCATCCAACTGTAGAAACATTGCCAGATCAGATTGGAACCTGATGCAGCCTTCTGGCTTTCCAGACCTCAGTCAAACTGTCCAACTCATGCTAGCATGGAAAACAGAAATTAGATTAAACGAGGACAGATGTATCAAAAATAAGATGCACCCAGTACTCTCTACAAAGTGGGTGGAAGAGCATCCAGCTACAGTGACCGAATCAAAGTATGAGGTGTGATCCCCTGACCCATCCATGAAAGTAGTGGTTCCAAATAATAAATGATTTAGACTATCTGTCCAATCCATGGATGTGGATATAAAGCAATAACCTGTCCATCCATTGAAAGTAAACACAAGGCAACAATGACGAGTATAATGAGTGTAAAAATTTAGAAGAGAACAAAATGGCAGTGAAGGTAGAGTTTATTGAACAACTCCCCATGACTGATGACATGATATAAAATTTTACTGGAATGGTGATTACAAAACTATTATTTCAGAATCAATGCTGCACTCTCCATCAGGTTCCTGTTTTGATTTTTTGTTTTTAGAATACATTTCTGAACTCTGATCAGAGATCTTCCTCTTTCTCTTTAGTGGACTCAGATCCATAGCTTCAGATTGTTCCTCTTCCATGATGATTAAATCATCATTATAGTCAGCAACAGGCAATTCTAGAGAAAAATAGCAGAGCAGAGACAATTTATATAAAATTTCAAAACATTACTAAAATTAACTTTAGACAACATTAATACAATATGTACAGGCATAGCTGTGTGGTTAACAGGTTTGCTTCCTAACCACATGATTTTGAGTTCAGTCCTACTGTGTAGCACTTTGGGCAAACACCCAGGTCAACTAAAGCCTTGTGAATGGATTTGGCAGATGGGAACTGAAAGAAGCCTGTTGCATATATTTTCTTTTCTTTTCAATTAGCATCCATGTTCCATGCTAGCATGTATATATATGTGAATGTGTGAATATTTGTCTCCTTGTCTTGACATTACATGATTGTCGTAAATGAATGCTATTTATTTCCAATATTCAGAAACGAGGGTTGGAGACAGGAAGGGCATCCAGCTGTAGAAAATCTGCCCCATGCAAGCATGGAAAGGTTGATGTTAAAACAATGATGGTGATAAATTAGGCTATGTATTTTTTTGGACAAAAAGAGTAGCCAATATGTGCATAAAATAAATGTGAAAAATCTGTTGCTATATATGCATAGTAACTAAACATATCTTAATCATCCTTTGTTGACTTGCAGACTTTTCAAACACTGCTGGTTTTCTTCCTCCACTTAAACATTTTGGTCTCTGTACCAATAAGGTCATCTGATTTCTGCCTTAACACTTTGATCTCTTTCTACATAAACATATCACACAACTTGTATTCTATGAAGCCCATGGTGTTTTAAATCACCTAGGTATATGAAACAACCAATTTTATCCCCTTCTTTTAAACCATCTTTTTCAACTCTCACTTACACACACATACACACTGCAAGCATAGCCACTTGGCTAAAGAGTCTGCTTAACAATTAGGTTTCGGGGTTGATCTTGCTGCATTGCACAGTGGGTAGGCATTTTCTGCTATATCTTCAAGCTTAGCAGTACCTTGTGAATGGAATTGGTAGATCAAAACAAACAGTTTACAGGCTGGGAAAAACAATGTCAATTTATAGACAGTGTTATTGTATGTATCTGTGGCAAACACACGCCCAGCTGTTGAGTGTTTTGTTGCTCTAAAGAACAGGGGAAATAGTATCTTAAAGGGAAACGAGAGATAACAACTGGAAGGGCATCCAGCCATAGAAAAATTATCTCCACAAGTTTCATCTAATGCATGATAGCATGGAAAAAACATATTTAACCCTTCTGTTACCATATTTCTGTTGAAATATAGTTATTCCTTCAAATACTTTTGAAAATAACAAAGAAATTAAAATAACAATCCATTTTCAATGTAATCATCTTTTTTAAAAAATATTTTCATGTATTTTATAAGTAAAATCACTGCCATCCATACATACAGGCTTATCCTTTACAGGTGCCAGTGCCACATAAAATGCATTTGTGCCAGTGCTGCATAAATGCACCCATGCTGCTGGCACGTAAAAAGCACCCAGCATACTCTGTAAAGTGGCTGGCATTAGGAAGAGCATCCAGATGTAGAAACCATGTCACAACAGACAATTGGAGTTTGGACAGCTCCATGTCAAACCCTCCAACCCATGCCAGCAGGGAAAACGGATGTCAAACGATATATTTTATTCAAAAACCTATTTCTCTTAGGTAAGGGGGGAGGGACTCCAGTAACTTAGTGGATTTTTGCAAGGTTTCACCCTGCATAGATTCCCTCCATCAACATATACACTAAACAAACCACCTACAAAGGTAGCAATTTTTGCAGAATTTTAGAAAGCTCCAACTCTGCTATGAATTTGGTAACTCAAGGCATCAGACTTTACTAATTCCAAAGTAAACCAATACAAAAGTTTTGAGAGGAATCTTTAGTCTTACCAAAAGCACAGCAACTTCTCTCATGCTAGTACCATGATAAAATATCCACAGTACACACTGTTAAATGGTTAGTGTTAGAAAGGACATCCATCTGTAGAACCTGCACTGAAACTGTGACACCTGAGTGAGATAGTGCCCCAGCTCTAAGAAGGCAGCAAATTCAAAAAGAACTGGTTCAGATTTTGTCAAAATCATTACCCATGCCCTAGCCATATCCTTGGTTGACTCACTGATTTTTCAAACACTAACTCAGTCAATACTTAAACATTATGATCTCTACACTACAAAGATCATTTCATCGACCACCTCCCTTCAACTCTTCATACTTATATACCACATAAAAAAAATCCATATTTAGACAGCCTTATTGTCGGTCACATTTGAAGACTAGAATCTCCTACAAATACAGATAAACTGATACACATGTAGTTTTTGACGTAAAAAGAAATCCCACCTGATTTTGATGTGGATGGCACTGGTGACAAGCTGCTGCTACTTGCTTTATTCTCCTGCTGACTTTTTAAGGCCTCTGCATCACCAGAGACCAGAAATTCAACATTGTCTTCCAATTTTTCTCTGAAAATAATAAAACAAGATTTTAATTGTAAAGAACTATTCATTAACATTCAGGCAGATTCAAATATGAACATGCTAATCGCTGTTGTATTTCATCATTGGAGAACATCTTCTTTCAGATGAATGTGTGTTTATAATACACTATTCATCAGGGTAAGGGAACATTGGGAGACACAAGGGCAAAACTCCCTAACCCTAATGAATTGAGTGTGTTATGAATATACATTTGTTTCAAAGAAGTTGTTCTCTAATGGACAACTATAACTGGCACTCCGTCAGTTACAACAAGGGCTCCAGTTGATCCAATCAACGGAACAGCCTGCTCATGAAATTAACATGCAAGTGGCTGAGCACTCCATAGACATGCATACCCTTAATGTAGTTCTCAGGGAGATTCAACATGACCCAGAATGTGATAAGGTTGGCCCTTTGAAATACAGGTACTACTCATTTTTGCCAGCTGAGTGGTGGACTAGAGTAATGTGAAATAAAGTGTCTGGCTCAAGGACACAGCGCACCACCAGGAATCGAACTCACGACCATACGATTGTGAGCTGATTACCCTAACGACTAAGCTGCATGCCTTTACATAACAGCAATTAGCATATTCATGCTGTTCATTATGCACATGATGATTTATTAGATGTTAATTGTTTTATAATAAAGCCTTGAGTCTCTCACTCCAGGTCATTCTTGCTTCTGTTGTAAATGTTTCACAATTTATACACTAATTATTTACTTCATAAGAGCATTGCAAAAGACATCTAGATAGAGAAATTCAATTTCTTTGTTAAGGTAATGGTCAAATCTGAGAATTAAGAATTAATAAGTGGAGTCTGTAGGTAACATGTAAAGTGAAGATGTGTAATTAACAGACTGGTTTATAAGAGAATCAACAAGCATGTTATTCTTGTGAAAGAATGTCACAAACACCAAATCAACAATTGCTTATCATAATCTGCTGTGATCAGACAATGTTTACATAGAATTTAAAGGAAGGGGATTGATTTAGATGTGTGTCAAAGAATATGATATCAATGCTTTAATAATAATATAACTGATGCAAAAGTGAAGTAGATCTAAGGTTTTGATGCAGAATCTATTTAAGTTCAATGAATTTGTTAATGCTAACGATGTAAACTATTGAAATATAGAATAGATAAAGGAAAAAATTTTAGCATGAACACTTTAGTAATTTGATGTTATCATCATCATCATTTAATGCCCGTTGTCCATGCTGGCATGGGTTGGATGGTTTGACCAAGGTTGGTAAGCTGAGGAGCTGCACCAGACTCCAGTATGATTTGGCATAGTTTCTACAGTTGGATGCCCTTCCTAATGCCAACCACTCAAAGAGTGTAATAGGTGCTTTTATGTGCCACCAGTATGGGTGCCAGCTGCATGATGAAAAGTATCTTAAATATGAACATAAAAAATTTATCTGAAACAGATGCTAGATCTAGAGATACAAACTAAGAGTTTAAAGTTAAATATTCAATACTCACACATGTTGGATTGTTATGACAAGATTGTAATTTTGGAGAAAATCATCACACTTTAAGCGAGTTCCATTTCCTATATTGAAATCACTCAGCATTTTCTCATTATTTTCTAACAAAACAGAATTAAAATACAACTTCAGAAAAGATATCATCATAAATATACAAGTACAATTAAATAACACAAATAGCAAGGCATCAGTAAAAAGTGGAGCCTAAAAACAAATTATAAAAACACTCCCGATTAACACACACTGTATTGTTGGTACTCTTAGATTTTGTAATAAGGAAGTTTGAATTCGGCACAAGATTACAATGTTAGGTAGAGAGGGTTTACCCTATTTTAACGCATATAAGGAAACTGCTAATTTTTTGGGTTTAAAATTTGGGAAAAAGTTTTTGTAAGGGATTATAATACTATCCCTGTATAAGAAACTTGCATACTTTTTTAACCTAATTTTTGACAAAAATGGATTCCTTATACATGTAAAAATACGGTAATTGATGTAACTGACTCCAATACTTGAGTGATAATTATTTTATTAACTAGTAAGCACCTCCTCTAAAAAGAAAACCTTTGGATGAATTGGCAAAGTAGAATTCATGAACATTTAAATTACTCCTTTACTCATTTGTTTCAGTCATTTGACTGCGGCCATGCTGGAGCACCGCCTTTAGTCAAACAAATCGACCCCAGGACTTATTCTTTGTAAGCCTAGTGCTTTTTCCATTGGTCTTTTTTGCCGAACTGCTAAGTTACGGAGACATAACCACACCAGCATTGGTTAACAAGTGATGGTGGGGGGACAAAAACATACACACACACACACACACAATGGACTTCTTTCAGTTTCCGCCTACTCAAGGGTTTGGTCAGCCCGAGACTATAGTAGAAGACACTTGCCCAAGGTGCCACGTAGTGGGACTGAACCCAGAACCATGTGGTTGATAAGCAAGCTACTTACTACACAGCCACTCCTGTGCCTATTCTGAATTTTAAAAAAATGCAATTAAGAACCAGACACTTAGTGAGGAACATCACAATACCAGTTTCATGGTTTCTCTACTACAACAAAGAGAGAAACATCAATTTCTTATACTGGCACCAGGCCAGATTTCTAAATGAATCAGCTGACAGGTACTAATTTTACTGAACCTGAAAGAGAAATGAATGACACTGCATGACCCTGGTAGAATTTTGAAAATGTAAGTAAATTCCATGAGGATTTTTTTGAGGTCAATACTAGGGCAGCAAGCTGGCAGAATCATTAGCACACCGGGCGAAATACTTAGCTCAGATTCCACCAAGGTTGACTTTGCCTCCTTCATCCTTTCGGGGTCGATTAAATAAGTACCAGTTATACACTGAGGTCGATGTAATCAACTTAAGCCCTTTGTCTTTCCTTGTTTGTCCCCTCAGGTCACATTTCTCCCTCCTTCCATCCTACTAGTCTGAAAAGCCCTGTAAAGGTCCATAAGTATTGCCTTCCCTCCTGACAAAAAAATTAATTAATTAAAAGAAAAAGGAAATTTATTCAACATATCCATCCACATTTTTTTTTGGTTGCAAATATCTTTCTCCAAATCATTTGTAATTTTACTTCTGTCAATCTACCGCCATTAAAACTAGTTTCTCCCACTTGAAACGATCTAGTTTTGTGAAGAGAGCCAAGAGAGGATCACTGAAGACTGTCATTAACAGAGAACTATTCTTCCCTCCTCCTCCTACTAACCACAGCAGTGGTAGACAAACTCATAGAAAATTAAAACCAGCCATCTGTAAAATACAAACTCTGATTAATTCATGAGAGAGAGAGAGAGAGAGAGCTATGTTACCTTCTGTTTCTCCTTCTTCACTTGTTATGATGATAGTCCCTAAAACAATGAAATAATTAGAAATTACAATTCTATAACACAAAGCAATTCTACATCACTTTCAGGACTAAATTGTTATAATGAGACCGTAAAGTAGATGTATCATTCTGAAGTCAGAATAACATATCAACTCAAGAATTTTTTTCAAAATCACATAAGAACATAATAAAATGAAATTAAGGAATTGATTTAAATGAAATTGTGGAAACAGTCAGAGAATTTCCTATATCTGGAAGCTGTTTGATAAGAGGAGGACTGGGGATTTGATGGGAATACTGGGGTTGGAGGAGTTGGTGGAATGGTTGGCAAGGGCGAATGGAGTGAGATGGTATGGGCATACATTGAGGAGGGATGAAGAGCATGTTCTGAGGAGAGTGATTGCATTTGAGGTAAATGTGAGTGTGAAAGCAAGGTAGACAGAGGAAAAGGAGGAGGAGAATGGGAGGGTTGGTTTGAAAAAGGAGGACACCCTAAACCGTGTTGATTTCAATGTAAAACCGATTGATTTCAATGTAAAACAAATTCATTCATTTTAATAACTAAACAGATACCCATTTTAGCTTGGAAAAATACTGTTTTTCCAGGCTCACATGGAATAGATGGGAATTATTTAAGGCAGGATTTTACAGTTAGTTGTTCTTCCTGTAACTAACCCTTATATGTATTACAGGAAATTTTTCTTTTATTCTACAGGTTTTTGAAATCACAGCTCGACTTGTCATGACAACACCATCACTGTATTGCTCAAACACTGACAAGCACAGAATATCAACACATATGATGGGGCTTCTTTAGTTTCCATCTACCAAAATACACTCACAAGGTATTTATTGGCCCTGGATCTATAGTAGAAGACATTTACCCAAAGTGCTGCACAATGAGACCAAACTACATAGAATATTATTTGCTGTAGTATGGCCAAAGGATCTGATTAAAGAAAAATCAGATTTTAGAGTAGAGGTCAAGTAGAGTAGTTTCCACCTGGAGGTATGCAGCTAAAGGTGCTGGTTGTTTAATTAGCAAACACATAATTATTGACTGTCAAATGGAAAGAGAGGAGGGAATTAAAACACTTTGAAAGTATTACCTTTGCCATCATCAATTTCAACATCAGGTTCAACCATTCCTAAGTGGCCTTTAACAATCTATTGAAGAAATAAAATTTAAAAAAAAAAAACATCATTTTCCAAGAGAATTTAAGCAAGTTCACCATTGGTTTCAAATTTTGGCACAAAGACAGCAATTTGGGGGAAAGGGCCAAGTCAAATCAACTCCTAAAGGATGAAAGGCAAAAATCAACTTCAGTAGAATTTGAACTCAGAACATAGAGACGGATGAAATGCCGCTAAGCATCTTACCAGTGTGCTAATGATTTTGCCAGATTGTCGCCTTAAAGCAAGTTTGTTATTATCTTGGTGAACATAAGAAGATGGATCATGTCAGTGATTTACATTTTTAAGATCAAGTGCACAAATTTGAAAAGATTCAAAAATTTACAAATGATTTTTTTTTTTTTTCTGAAAGGAATTAAAAATTTTGAAATTTTATTGCCTCTTCAATCCTTTCATATTTTGTTTAAAGTTACCCTGTCAAATTACAGATTACACAAATAAAAACAAAAGTTGTACATGATAATCACCAACACAAATGCTTGCTATGTTTGATAGTTTCTTAGATAAAATAGACCTCTGATCATCCTGGCTTCTTTTCAGGATTAGCATCTCGCAGATACATCACTTAGATTTATAAGATATGAAAGGTACAATGTGGGGAAATTCTGTTACTAACAGGCTGAGTGATCATGTAGAGGCCAAAATGCTTGCAAATTTATTTAAAACCAACATTGAAAAGAAAGAAGACTACTCTAACAACATTGTTATATTTTAATGCTTAGCATTATTTGGTGTACTAAACTCAGTAATATGGCCTCATAAAAAAATGGGAAAATAAAAATCACTAACCTTCTCTTCAAGTGTTTTGATTGTTGTTGTGGTAGTGTTAAGCACCACAGTAACTTCAGGTTTCTCAGCACAAACATAGCATTTGGGATTGGGTTTTACCAAAGCACATGGTGCTAACAATTGTTTACGGGATGCTGGTTGCCGGTTCAAGTAAACCTTTACAGTATCAAAAAGATGCAAAGACATTATATTAAAGAAAAAAAGAATGTAAACATGCTTATATAAATAATCATTTCTTTGTTAAAATTTATAGTAACACTGCATGATATAACTAGAATGAGTATTAATTTAAGTAATTTAAACTATTAACATTCTAATTCGCGTTCTTAAAATTCATCACATTTCAGTTAATGCATGCTTCAGTTATCATCTGATGTTAGGCATGTTACATAATAAGATAAAGATATCTATCTCTACATCAGGCACATGACTGCCAGATAGCAAAATCAATTAAGCTTATACTGAATTCACAAACCATTTTTTTCTTTATTTGTTTTCTACTGGATTATGCCTAATACAAATTTCAATGTGAATTTGTTAGCTGATGCCTAGCTTATTTACATACATGTATGTATATGTATGTTAAATTGAGATTACTAATTTAAAGCTACTTTAAGAACGACTACGGAACATTTACTAACGGGGTGACTCAATACTGAGAGTGGAGTGAAATTTTAATTTTTTATGTATTTCAAGTTGCTTAGGACTAAGTTTCACTTAACAGTTTATTTAATTGTTAGAGTAGACTATAAGCTCCAATCAAGATAAAATTTAAAATATAAATACATATAAGAGAGAATATGTCTAAATGTGGTGTAGATTGAAATATAAAAATTATCAACTTGATAAACAAATGCTATTCAAGTAATAAGTCATTTAAAAACACAAACACAAACATAAGAACATGAAGCTATTTATTAATTGAACTGTATAGCATGGGATGTTAATATTTAAATCTACAGAGTTCTTGGCTGACTAGAAAGATGAACAAATTTTGGTGAACATAAATAAAGTTTTACCATTTTACATTTGTCAATATTTCCTGAGAGTATTTTGAGAGCTTCAATGACTATCAATCCTGCAATGATGGCATTAGTTGTAGCAATTGCAGGAATAATGTTCCCAGCCATGGCTGTCACATAAAAAAAAAAAACAAAAAAAAACATTACATGACTTTCACTGTACTAAAAACAGACAACCAACAACAAAAATGCATGAAAATAATATCCATTTATTCTATCTTACACATGAAACTTGAAATTAATTTCATATACCATATATACTCGACTATAAAACGCCCTTGCTTATAAGATGCACCCCTGACTTACAAGGTTCAAATCGGGAATTTTATCATTGAAGAAAAAGCAATGTCATTACAACAAATCTTTATTTCAATGTTCCTAAAGTTATATAGTTCCACCATCAGGTGAAGTCCTTGTTGCAGTGTGGAGGTTTGCATGTCTCAATGATCCTGAGAGGTATTCCATTGGAGTGCAAGCCCCTGGTAGAGCCTTCCATGCTGGACAGGTCAAAGGACAGAGGCCAGACTAAAATGGACTGCCTCTTCCCAGAGGTGAAAAATGGGTTTGCATAGGGCTAACAACCCTACCTAGAGAAGCATTAGTGATAATTCAAAATCAAAATGACCTGAACAGGCGAGGCCTTCCTTCAGAGAAGCAGGAAACACAACCCAAAGCCAAGAACAGTGGCAAAAAAGGCATTAATGATTTACGCTCCATAGGTAGTCATCATCATCATTTAACATTTGTTTTCCATGCTAGCATGGGTTGGACAGTTTGACAGGAGTTGGCAAGCTGGAGAATTGTTTAGACAGCTTCTACGGTTGGATGCCCTTCCTAATACCAACCACAAAGTGAACTGGGAATTAATTATATGGTATTGACACAGGTGCTTTTTACCTGTACCGGTGCCATGTAAAAGCACTTAAATAAGTAAACTGATAGTTGCAGCAATGTGCAGTGAACATAAAACCAACAGAAAATATTTGAATAGGTTTCTCGTTAATGGACATTTGTTACAATGTTGACAATAAGTACCAACCAAAAAACACTCACATTTAATGTCAAATCGTGACTTAATGGGGATGCCAAAAATATGAGCTCGTATGTTACTGGTAGCTGTGACAAAATCCATTGCAACATCATCATCCTGTAGAAAAAAAAACAAAAAACACAATGTAAAAATAATCTCTAAAATATATATATCAAAACAAAAAAAAAATATTCCACTAAATCTATTTTTTTTTCTATTTAAGATGACAGACTGTGGTTTGAGGGAGATTTAGCTGCTGTTTCTAGCATGTGTGAGTGGAGGCGCAATGGCCCAGTGGTTTGGGCAGCGGACTCGCGGTTTCGATTCCCAGACCGGGCGTTGTGAGTATTTATTGAGCGAAAACACCTAAAGCTCCACCAGGCTCCGGCAGGGGATGGTGGCGAACCCTGCTGTACTCTTCCACCACAACTTTCTCTCACTTTTACTTCCTGTTTGTGTTGTGCCTGTAATTCAAAGGGTCAGCCTTGTCACACTGTGTCACGCTGAATATCCCCGAGAACTATGTTAAGGGTACATGTGTCTGTGGAGTACTCAACCACTTGCACGTTAATTTCACGAGCAGGCTGTTCCGTTGATCGGATCAACTGGAACCCTCGACGTCGTAAGCGACGGAGTGCCAACAACAACTAGCATGTGTGTGTGTGTGTGTGTGCATATGTTTGTCCCCCACCACTACTTGTTTATGGCCCCCATAACTTAGCAGTTCAGCAAATGAACCCAATGGAATAAATGCTAGGCTTAAAAAAGAAATAAATACTGGAATTGATTTGTTCAACAAAAATTCTTCAAGGTGCCCCAGCATGGCCACAGTCTGATGACTGAAACAAGTAAAAGAATCTAAACTTACCTTATCCCAGACAAGTTGGCCGCCATCACCTTGTTTGGCGAGTTCTGTTTTGAGCGCAGAGAGGCAGTTGCTAAACACATCTGCATAGTCTTTTATCGATTGGATCTGTTGATCTTTGATTAATGTTGATGATGATGATGATGATGATGATGATGATGATGATGATGAGTGAGGGACTGCAAAAAAAAGAAAATAGATGTAGAAACACTCAATAAGTTCTAACATTTGCTTGATTTTAAATATTTTAAAAGATAAATCTGAATTTTAAAATTTCAACATTAAAATCTTGTAAAAGTTTTTCTTGTTTAAGGCTTGCTTTCATGGTTTCAACTATTTAAAAATCTATTAGTGCAGCTAAATAGTTAGTTAAAACATTTGACAACCACAATGTATAGCACTTTTGGTAAGCATCTTCTACTACAGCCTTGAGTTAGCCAATACTTTACAAGTAAAATTTAGTAGATGGAAAAAAAAGAAAGAAACTGAAAATATAAAAACACTATGTACCTGTGGTGGGCAGGGATTGATAAACCATTGGTGTGGGAGGTTTTCGTTTCTCCCATAGTTTTTCCATTGAAAGTAAATATTTGATGTCATCATGGAACAGCTGAAAAATATAAACAAAACATTGATAATTAATGGCCCCAAACTTTAAAATAGAACCAGAAAACGTTTGCTGTTCTTGCCTAGCAAGTGTTAAAATATGAGACCATGTTGAAACTGAAATATTGTGGAAATGCAGTTTTTAGCCATTTAACCCTTTCGATACCAACCCATCTGAAACCACCTCTGGTTCTGAAGTACAAAATGTCTTGTTTTCATAAGTTTTGAATTAAAATCTTCCACCAAACCTTAGTCACAATTTATTTTCCTAACACTAGCTTAATGATAACTAAGTTATTTTACTAAATTGTTTATATTTAAAATTAACTGAAAGAAACAGAACATCTCAAAATAAATACGGTAAAGGAAGGACTAATATCACACAAATTTCACTTCAAATTGTAATTACTAAATGGATAAAAAAAGTTTTTCTATGAAGTAATAGTATAAGAAAAAAAGCAAGAAGGACATTCATTATCATCATTATCAACCCTTGGACATAACTGTTTTGAACCCCAGGACTAAACCAGTTTCCATGCTGTAGAAACCATGCCAAAACAAACAGCAAAGCTTGGTGCTGTCTTCTGACTCACCAGATCCTGTCAAACAGACATCAGATGATGATAATGATAACAAGTGACCAAGATCACAATATTCATCTTGAATAGGATCCTGGGTGGACTGGAGCGATGTGAGATGAAGTGTTTTACTCAAGAACACAACACACCTCCCAGTCTGGGAATCAAAACCACAATCTTTCAATCATAAACACATCACACTAACCACTAGACCAGCGTTTATCAACAGGGGTTCTGCGAGAAAGAGTGAGATGAGCTAATGCTAATTTCATGATATATATATATATGTATGTATTTATTTACAATGTGATATTTACTACATGAACTATGATAAAAAAAATATGAGGAAGATATGGTATATAATTTTTTTTGTACAGGGGTTCCTTGAGACATGCAATTTATTTTAAGGGTTACGCAAGAGTAAAAAGGTTGAGAAACACTGCACTAGACCATGCACCTCCACTTAAAAGGATATTGTTACGATAAGATATAAGTAGCAAGAAAAAGACAAAATGTAGGAAATATTGAATAATTTACATACTTTGTTGAAAATTTTCTGGAAATCATAGCCAGTTTCATGAGCCCAAGCTCTAGTGGACTTTCTGTCAATACCACCAGCAGCATCAGTTTTAGAACTGGAATTAAGGGCAGATTCTCCAGCATCAGCTATAGAACAGAAAAATGAAATATTAAGAAAATAATATTTGGACTGAAAATATAACCAATACAAAAATATTAAGCCAAGTTTAAAATTTGAATTGAAAAAAATAAAATATTATTAGTTAATTAAAAAAATTAATTTTTAATTAATGTTATATGTAATAAGGTGGAGGCGCAATGGCCCAGTGGTTAGGGCAGCGGACTTGCGGTCATAGGATCGCGGTTTCAATTCATAGACCGGGCGTTGTGAGTGTTTATTGAGCGAAAACACCTAAAGCTCCACGAGGCTCCGGCAGGGGATGGTGGCGAACCCTGCTGTACTCTTTCACCACAACTTTCTCTCACTCTTACTTCCTGTTTCTGTTGTACCTGTATTTCAAAGGGCCAGCCTTGTCACACTGTGTCACGCTGAATATCCCCGAGAACTACGTGGATTGCTCAGCCACTTGCACATTAATTTCACGAGCAGGCTGTTCCGTTCATCGGATCGACTGGAACCCTCGACGTCGTAAGTGACGGAGTGCCAACAACAACAACAAATATGTAATAAACTTGTGGGAATAAATATATTAAAATGTTTTAAATGATACACAAGATTATAGAAGTAGTTCTGCTGCTGACAATTTACAATTACATATGATTTAGGGACTTTCCTGTCGTTAGACAACATATGAGGGTTCGACAATTTCTTACTGAACAACTACACAGATGATTTGTTTATAGTGACCAAATGTTTGTGTACACATAAACTCACAAGTTGATATTACCTGTACAAGTGCAACAGGTGCCACATGTCAGATGACGAAATGATTGTGTGTGTGTGTATATATATATATATATATATATATATATATATATTGTCCTTTGACAAAGAACCGAGATACCTGACATCTTGCTGTACTCAAGAAGACCCATCCTCCACAGCAGAAGTGTTAAGGCCACTCCCCCCAGTGAAGAGGATTGACCTGCAAGAGTCCTGTGCCGGTGCCATGTTAGAAGCACCCAGCACACCCTGTAAAATGATTGGCATTAGGTAGGGCATCCAGTCATAGAAACCAAGCCAAATGAGACTAGAACCTGGGGTAGCTCTCCAGCTTGCCAGCACTGGTCAAGCTGACCAACCCATGCCAGCATGGGAAACAGACGTTAAAGGATGATGATGATGATGAGAGATTTTTTTTTAAGCATTAGTCCAGATGATTTATTTACCAGTCAATTCAGGGTCCTCAGTATCAGGTGAAACATCTTGATCTGGATCGTCTTCCCCAAAAAGTTGGCTGGAGAAAAAAAAAAACAGTATTTGATAATAGATACTACTCAGTGGCTATATCAATATTTTATCTACTTCTGTTTTGATTAAAATAACAGTTATCTATAATACAGTTCTATATTTAAGAGATGAGAAATTATGTACATTATTTACATTTGACGGATATTTGTCCTCATCTTGTATCTATAATTCCATGTCAAATATTTACCCTAAAACCATACTTATAATTTCTAGTTTCATATTTAATATGTCTGTTGTCAACAATTAAATGAAAAAATACTAAGCAATACATAAGTGGAGAGTAGTTATGTCTTGCAAACAAGTGGTACCAGTCGAAAGCTACACATACTGGAAGTCAGCAAGTATATGGGGTCATCAGGAGAGAATGCGCGCAGTTTCAGGGCTTACCTCTCTACGGCATCAATGTGCAACCCACCCCCTCCAACTGATATGAGGCTCCGCTTGCTAGATCAACTGGTTATCAAATAAAGCTCAATATTCTTCAAAAACATTATTAGGTAGCTGAATTTAGTCAAGTCCGTCCTAATAGATAAAATTAAATGGGATTAGGACAGAAGTGTACTACCGATCAGTTCAATATCAAATTAATATAATTATGCTTCTTGCATACATCTACCAATACCTTTCATATCCAGCCACTATAACTCATTTGCTCATCATACTTAGATTAGTCCATTTTTACAGCTTATGTACGGCACTTAACAAATATCTTACACTTCTATTTTTGCCAAAGTCATAGAAGCACCACGTAGGTGCCATGTAAAAAGCACTCAGTACACTGTATAAAGTGGTTGGCATTCGGAAGGGCACCCAGCTGTAGAAACCAAACCAAAACTGATGACTGGAACCTAGTGCAGCTTTCCAACTCTACCCAAACCATCCAACCCATGCCAGCATGGAAAACAGACATTAAATGATGTTTAGATCTAGATCAATCCTAATCAAATAGACTTATGATCAAATGCATACCATTCATATGCCAAAAAGTACTGTCGTCTAAACAGGCTGAGTGACCCACATTTTTTGAACATCAAGGGCTACATTAACCAATGAACCCTTTAAAAAAAAAAAGGATGTGATTTTCAGATTTGACTGCTACCTCTAAACAGGTCAAGTAACAGCAAAGAGGATTCCCTGTTGGACCATTTCAACAGAGGTATCACCAGCATCATGTAATGGACATTAAATGATAATTATGATGATAAACAGATCTCAAAATCTTTTCCAGCCTTTGACAATTCTAGATATGTTGTTGCAATCTCATCTCTGGAAATAATTATATCATCTAGATGTTGGATTTTATCCACATCTTCGATCGATTGATGTCCAATATTTTAAATCTGGGTTTGTACTCGTTAACGGGGGTGGCCGGATCTATCTCACTCTTACAGCAACCGCACTCACACCACCTCGCCCGGTTTGGGGCGTCCTTCCTCCTCAAGCCAACCTTCCCAATCTCCTCCTCCACCTGTCCCCTCCATGTTTGCTTTGGTTGACCTCGCTTTTATGGCTCACTCACTTTAAACTCAAGCACTCTCCTCAGAACATGTTCCTTAGCCCTCTTCAACACATGTCCACTAAACAATTTGGAAAGTCAAAGCCCCAGTTCGTTCAGCTGTTCCCAAAGTTTTGATATCTCCAAAAGTTGGGCTATGAGTAACTTTATAAATGAATCCAGAATTTGCTGTGACAACAGTAATTTTGGGCACTGGAGGCAAACAAATGCAAAGAAATATACACATAGAGATAAAGAGAATGAGACATTACAATTTATTTAACTGAACACAATTGACATAAACACTTCCCCCCCTCCTCATGCACATTAACAGAGAGAGAGACAGAGACAGACAGACAGACAGAGATTAAAATATCTGAGGTCAAGTATGTCAGCATTTAATCATTGATGCTAAAATAGCTGTGCCAAAATGTCTCATACCTGGTCTATAATTCTAACAAGGTTACAGATCAGAAGAAAATAGGTTAAAAATAGGCATGTGCACAAACACACACACATACATACTTGAAAAGATGTTTTGCCCATACAACACAATGAATAGGTTCAGATGGTGTATTCCGGATTGTGCAACCAGGGAATGTCTTTTGAGTGGGTTTTGGTTGGCATTCATAGCACTCCGTTAAACCCTAAAGAAATACACAAAACACAACAGGAATTAATAAAAGACCTGATAAGATAAGAAAATGCAAGAAAAGTAAGTTGAAATTTAATCTTCCTAGTCTGCAAACATTAAACTAACTTCAAATAAACCTAACAGACTGATGATAGCCACCAGTCAGTAACAAAATATCAACAATCTCAGCCTTTCTCCAAACAGAATGTGATCTTTAATATGATAAGCAGGCAACAAATTTACTGTACATGACAATGTTTAAGGTAATACATAACATGCTTTATATCATCAGTGTCATTTAAGGTCTGCCTTCCTTGCTGTCATGGGTTAGACAGTTTGACTGAAACTGGTAAATTGGAGGACTGCACCAGGTTCCAATCTGATTAGGCAAGTTTCTACAGCTGGATGTCCTTCTTAACACCAACCATTCCAAGAGTGTAATGAGTACTTTTTACGTGCCACGACTATGATCTCACTTGGCTTCACGGGTCTTCTCAAGCATGGCATATCGCCAAAAGTCTGTCATTTTTATAAGACAACTTAAAAGCCTTTTCAAATTATCTTGTTTATTACTCACTAAAAAGCACCTTAGCTGATGTTACATAAAAAAACATGAAGCACACTTTGTGAAGTGGATGACATTATGAAGGGCATCCACCCATGGAAGCCAAGCAAAATCAGGCTGGAAACTGGTATAGCTCTCCAGCTTGGCAGTTCAGAACAGACCGTCCAACCCATGCCAGCATGGACAACAAATGTAAAAATAATGATGATGATGATGATGATGATATTCACTATATAATGCAAAGTTTACATCACTTATCACTTACAGATCATAGTTTAATAATAAAGACAGAGAAATCAGAGTATTTTCTTCATTGTAATTCATGAATGATGTTTTCCCACATGGCATCATCATCATCATCATTGTTTAACGTCCGCTTTCCATGCTAGCATGGGTTGGACGATTTGACTGAGGACTGGTGAAACCGGATGGCAACACCAGGCTCCAATCTAATTTGGCAGAGTTTCTACAGCTGGATGCCCTTCCTAACGCCAACCACTCAGAGAGTGTAGTGGGTGCTTTTACGTGTCACCCGCACGAAAACGGCCACGCTCAAAATGGTGTCTTTTACGTGCCACCCGCACAAGAGCCAGTCCAGGGGCACTGGCAACGATCTCGCCCGAAAACCCTACAAAGGCCAGTCAGGCGGTACTGGCAACGGTCACGCTCAAGATGGTACATCTTATGTGCCACCCGCACAAGAGCCAGTCCAGGGGTACTGGCAACGATCTCACTTGGCTTGCCGGGTCTTCTCACGCACAGCACATTTCCAAAGGTCTCGGTCAGTAGTCATCGCCTCAGTGAGGCCCAATGTTCGAAGGTCTTGCCTCACCACCTCAGCCCAGGTCTTCCTGGGCTTACCTCTTCCACGGGTTCCCTCAACTGTTAGGGTGTGGCACTTTTTCACGTAGCTATCCTCATTCATTCTCACCACATGTCCAAACCAGCGCAATCGTCTCTCTTGCACACCACAACTTTTCTGTTTCTATTTTCAGTTTTGTGTACTGTAAATCCATGTGATCACACTAGTAAAGTCATGGACTTAGTACATTGCCACAGGTGCTAGACCATTTAATAAACACGGTGCTGTAGGATACGAATGAAGATAAGCCACAGCAGGATAGGAAATGAGCCAAGCATGAGCCCTCAAATATGTGATACCATGGCACAACAGGTGTTAAGTGAACAGCCAAATAATAAGTTCAACACAGGCAACCTCTTTCTAAAGACATTGTGCATATGAAATAGTCTACTGAAATACAGCAAATTAATGTGATATTCAATATTGTTGTTTAGCATAAAATGGATTACATAATGCTCTCAAGAAGCAAGTCTACTGCCAAACAAATTTTTGGTTGACAGAAAATTTAGCAAAAAGCCAGGTGACAGTTAATTCAAATGCATTGATCACAAATTTGAAATTAGTGTTTTAAGTGCATTCCAGGATTTAATGAAAATTCAATTTTAATATTTTAGTTTATATAAATAAAGAAGATGTTTCAATTAAGATTACTTAGCAAGGTTTAAATGTAGAATAATCCATACATTTTTGCAAATGTTCAGAGTATTTACAACAATTAACTTTTATCACTTTAACCCAAAGTTTAATGAAATTATATAGTTTTAATGTTCCACACTATATATCTCTAGCAGAGATTAAAATACAGTAAGAAACTATATTAAAAGCAAGAAAATAATGAAGCTTCTTTTATATTTAACAAATCTCTAACATTTAAAGTTCTGGTCTAGAGTTCCACATAGCATATTTCAGCAAAAGTCATGAAGCAAATCTTTGCCTCAATATCTTGTCTCAATGAAAGAAGTACCTTGGGGGAATTTTTCACCTTGCTCATCAGATACATCAAGTTTTCATGAAATATGGCAAATTAGAATGTAGAAAGTGAACTTATAGCAACACTTTCCATCTCCCAAAAATCAAGAGTCTTGAAGCTAATTATATTCTGCTCACAGTCATCAATGTAATTTTTCTCCAGAAAGCCCTGAGATAATTCCTTAAAGGCATTTAGTACTATCTTTAAAAATCGAGGTAACAGGTTATCAAGAATCAGCTTACATATTTGATGACTATTTAAGATACTCTCCATGATTTTAGCATCAAGAGTTTGGGATTTTGCATTGAGAAAAAGAAATAAATCCTTATCTAACACCCTGATGAACTAAAAAGGCCCTACTTAATATGTAAGGGATGGCAGCTGACTATCTTTGGGTACAAATGAATAATATTTAATATTGTTCAGCGGTACCCAAAGAAACTTGGTTGGTATATCTAGCAGAAGAAACACACTGTACACAAAATCAGTAATAAAAGCACTCAAATTACCACTTTTAAATATATCCATTACATTATGAAAAAGTTTCAAACATTATATTGCTGACAGAATTACAGTTTTAGATAAAATTTTACAATATTGGTCACAAGCTTAGCTTTATATAGCCTCCTCATTATCATTATTATTATTATTGTTGTTGTTAAGGCAGTGAGCTGGCAGAATCGTTAGCATGCCAGGCAAAATGCTTAGCAGTATTTCGTCTGCCGCTACGTTCTGAGTTCAAATTCCACCAAGGTCAACTTTGTCTTTCATCCTTTCGGGCTCAATAAATTAAGCACAAGTTGCATACTGGGGTCGATCTAACAGACTGACCCCCTCCCACAAAATTTCAGGCCTTATGCCTATAGTAGAAAGGATTGTTGTTGTGTTGTTAAATTGTTTTACGTCAACATTTCCATGATTTTATAGGTAAGACGTTTTTTTTTCCAAAAGGAGCAATTAATTTTACTATTGGGCAGTTTTTCAAGTGTTAACTATTCAACCATGAAGGAATTATGCAAACCTGATTTTATGTATGTCAAACAACCCAGAACAGGCAGAGTCATGTGACATGCTAAATAACACACAGCACAATGCCTGTGGCAGTGAAGTTTGAAGTCCACACAGTCAACTATATAAACTATGCATGCACAACAAAAGATTATTTACCACAAAAGAAATCCTAAATTTTAAAACTGAGTAGCATACCTTATTAACATATAGGCACATGGCTGTAGGGTTAGGAAGCTTGCTTCCCAACTACATGGTTTCAGGTTCAGTCCCACGGCATGGCACCTTGGTCAAGTGTCTTCTACTATAGCCTTGGGCCAACCGAAGCTTTGTAATTGAATTTGGTAGGTGTTTGTGCCTCCTAACAGAGAGGGAACAGGTATGGCAGTATGGTTAAGAAGCTTACTTTGCAACTACTTGGTTCTGGGTTCAGTCCCAATGCTTGGTACTCCTACTATGGCCCCAGCTCAACCAGTCTTTGTAAGTAAATTTGGTAAATGAAAACTGTATGGAAGCCAGCCATATATGTGTGTATCCCTCATCCACCTACACATGCTTGACAAACGGTGTTAGTTTGTTTACTTCCTCGTAACTTAGCAGCTTGGTAAAAGACTGAGAGAATAAGTATAAGTGCTGAGGTCGATTTGTTCAACTAAAACCCTTCAAGGTGGTGCTCAAGCATGGCCACAGCCCCATGACAAACAAATAAAATGGAAGAATAAAAGATACCTTTTTAATAACAGTGACTTGTCCCAAGTATCCTGCAGTACCACTTTCTATGAGAGGAATGTTAGCTGCCAGGCACAGACGATTGACATGGTTACGAGCAGCTGAAAGATAATTTAAAACAATAATTATAACTATAATCAACAATAATAGGTTCAGACATGGCTGTGTGGTAAGAAGCTTGCTTCCCAACCACATGGTTCCGGGTTCAGTCCCAATGCGTCCCACCTTGGGCAAGTGCTTTTAACTATAACTTTGAGATGACCAAAGCCTTCTGAGTGGATTTGGTAGACTGAAACTGAAAGAAGCCCATCATGTGTGTGTATGCCTGTGCTTCTGCTTGTCTCCTACATCACCACCTGACAACTGGTGTTGGTGTGTTTATATCCCTGTAACGTAGCAGTTTGGCAAAAGACACTGATACAGTAAGTACTAAGCTTAAAAAATAATTCCTGGGGTCAATTTGTCCAATTAAAATCCTTCAAGACTCCAGCACAGCCACAGTCAAATAACTGAAACACATAAATTAAATATGATTGTGGGGCAGTTTTTTTTTTTACTTTTTTATTTTTTTATTCTTAGCAATTACTTTGTTTGGTGGCAAACTGGCAATCATTAGAGCATTGAATTAAATGACCCGTGGTATCTTTTCTGATACTTGGTATTCTGCTGAGGCTAACTTTGACTTTTGTCCTTTTGAAGTCAAGAAAAAAGTGTCAAACCAAGTTGGTGGCTGGAATGACAAAACTGCATGAGCACCTCTGCCTGCCTGATCTGCAAGAAATAACAGCCAAATTTCTTCGCTCACAATAAATGTCTTTTAAAAAACATAAGAAACGCAGGACTCACTGTATCTAGAAATGCCTTATCTAATATTTTAGATAACGCACACATTATGATAATAATAAATAATGAAATTATTGCGTATAGTGCTCAGGTGCACTACAACTCATCAAAGGTGCATGTACAGTACAAAGAATTATGAACAAAAGTCAGGAAAGTGAGCAGTGTAAGAGTCATGATATACATGTGTGTATCCATATGGAGGGAGAGGGGGATATCAGGTGTAGTGTTGGTGAATGTCAGGCAGCATGGAGGTTTTAAAGGATGTAATGTCTCAGCAACTAACAACTGATGCGGGTAGTTTGTTCCATGCTTCAGCAACTCTGAACATGAAAAATGTCTCTGAAAGTCATGGGAACTGTGTTGTTTTCTGACTTTGTATGCATGCCCACGTGTGTTAGTCACATGGAGCTCAAAAAGGTGCTCAAGGTGGTTGTTGGCATGATGGTTAATAATTTTGTGGGTGTTTACCAAGTCAGTTGCCAGAGGTTGGAGGTTCAATGTATCTATGCTCAAGGATAGTCAGGTATCAGATGTTTTGCCACAGTATTTTTGGTGCTGCTTATTTGGCACCAGATGTTTTGATGTTTCTCTCTTGTCCTTTCCTCACCACCTCTCTCACTCTCTCTCTGTGTGACTATATTTCTCTTTAAGTGTACAAAGAAGGGAAAGTGTTTATGTCATTTGCGTTCAATTTATACATTGTCTCTCTCTCTCTCTCTCTCTGTATGAATATTTCTGCATGTGTGTGTGTGTTTGTGCTTGCCTCCAGTGCCAAAATGTACTGTTGCTAAAACAGGCTGAATGTTCAGTCAACTGTACCAACTCATTATTTGCGCTCAAACAGCTGTGTCAAATCATCCCATTTCATTGTAAGACTATTCAGTCAATTGGCAGACAAGGCATTGGGTAGAATGCATTGCAGTATCCACTCCAGATCTTTGAGTTCAAACCCCCACCAAGATCAATTTTGCCTTTCAACTTTTCAGGTTTGATAAAGTACCAGTCCAGTATTAAGGTCAACTATCTCTCTCAAAGACATTGGCCGTGTTCAAACCACTAGGTTTAAAATGCTCAAAACACAGCAAATATCACAGTGTCCCTAAAACTCCATCAGGAGCACTGTCATAGCATCTGGTGTGGACACCTATCCCATACATTCCCATTACAATTCAATTTGTATAATTAAAACCAAAGTTAATTTTTGTTAATTTGCTTTCCTTTTTATGCAACATGAAATGCATGATATTACTTTTAAGAGATTGAGAATCGTATTAATATAAGCATAAAAATCTTTGTTATAAACATTGCTCTACAATATGCAAACTAACTGAAAAATCCCACTCACCTCTATTGTCAAGAGCATTCATAACAAGGGTGAACTTTTTAAAAAATTCAACATCATAATCAGTACTGCAAAAGAACAACAATTTAGAAGATAATTAGTCATTTTATGCATTACTGACTAAATCCATCCAATCTTAAAAAAAAAAAGAAAAAAAAAAAAAGAAAAAAAAAAAAAAGAAAAAAAAAGAGAATACTGCAGAAATCAAATACACACACATCTATTTGTTAATTGTTCATATGAATGAACTACCCAAATGATTATAGATCAATAAAATAATTGGATATATTTTATTTCAAACTAATTTCGATACTGAAATTAATTTTGCTAAAACGTAATTGTGGAGCCACTTTTTTTTTTTTTTACAACTAGCTTACTAAGCAGTTTTATAACTGACTTTTCAATTTTTTTAAAATTCAATTTTTCAAATAAGGTATAAAAAAAAAAAAAAAGTGACTAAAACCTTAACCTTACTTGTAGCGACATAGGCATGTATGTTACAGAAGAGTTGTGGCTAGAAGAATCTTGACAGAATTCTCTATTATAAAATATTTTCCCATTGATTTACACAACGTGAATATAAAAGCATTACATTTGGCAGAATTATCTGAATGCTAAAGTGTTAAGTAAACTATAGTATAGTTAAGTAACTATAGGATCTGTAGTTTGCTTACAGCATTTTAGGAACATAATGAAAGAGATGCCTGAAATTGTGACTTTCAATGAATGGCAGAAAAAACAAGTATTTGAAATTCTAATCAAAGTGAACAAAAAATAATTCAATTAAATTAAGATCCCTTTTATTCTTTTATACGTTTCAGCCCTGAGGCTATGCCCATGCTGGGGCACCACCAATATAAATCAAACAAATAAACGGGTCAATCCATCAGCATTTAAAATGGCCATAACCAGCTCAAAATATTCTACCTCTTTTATGTTTAAACCAGCCAGATCTGGCCTTCGCACCTACTCTACAATGTCAGTCTAAAAATAAACAGTCGCATCATTAAAATCTCACAGCTACGAGATACTACATGATTAATTCAAAACAATATGAATAAATAAACATTATATTTGACAAAATAATCTGAATGCTAAAGGATTAAAGAAGTTATCACTTAAATCAGTTATATGTATATGTCTATTTTTCACTAATCACTGTCTGAAACCGGCATTTGTAATTCAAACTTAGAAATTAACTTAACACCACTAATTGTTTTAAAACTAACTTTCTAATGAAAAACTGTAAGAAGGTTAGCTGTCAACCCTGGAAATATTAAATTAGATTGCCAAACTATTTCTTATTTTAACTACAGTCAACTTAGTATGACATATGACTCTGTTTTAAACTACATTTTCTTCATGACACTATATTTTCGAACTGCCTTTGTTTAAATTATTTCCATGGAGGGTTTAACTTAAGATTACTTATAAAAACAAAGTTTAAATCATAGGAACCATCAATGGTCCCAGGTGGGCTAAAAAACTTATAATATAAGATCCTATGTAATAATGAAAGGAATAATTCATACACACACACACACAAAAACATGTTATGTAAGCATAACACTAAAAATACATGTAATTTTCATTATATAATTTTATAACACTATTGATTCTTTTTATTTTAAAATAGTAAATATATATATATATATATAACAAAAAAAAAATATTACCTGGTTATACTGTCATGGTAAGCCACAATTTTAGCATCTGGATTAAAACGAATTACACTGTCTTTTGCCACCTGATTGAAGTGAATTTTAATAAAATTATTTTTAAGTTACATTTTCAAATCCAACATCACACCTATTCTATATTGAAAGGATTTTATTTTTAATAGGATTAAAAATTTTTTTCACATTATCAAACATAACGGGTTTAATGAGTTAGTAGTACCTGATCCCTCAAACTGCTAGAGATAACAGACAAATCTTATACTAATCACATCCTGCCTTCTTAAAAAAGGAAGGACATACTGGATAACATAGTCACTTGAAAAGATAGGATGGCCAAGGTGAGAATGCATTTGATAATAGTTGTTTTGAGAGTGGTTAATACAGTAAAATGTGAGTTGAGGATGATTTGGTTACTATTTCTAACAGGATACCCAACCAGACACTAATTCATACTGGTAGCATTGGCTGAAAATGTGTAAAAAAAAAAAAAAAAAGAAAGAAAAGAAAAAAAGCTGATCCCATTAAAAATAAAATCCTTTGACTAAACAAGTGTAAGTTTTGATTTTAAATAATAAATTATGCAATCCTGGAAATATATTTCTAAAAACAAAAAACAAACAAACAATAAACAAAATGGTCATGACTGGAATACCTTTGAATAACAGGTGTGTTGAATGAAGCTGACTAAACAATGACGACAACGAGAATAAAACACAAAAATATAACTGAATACATGTTTGGGTAACCTTCTTTGGTCATGAATGACCATGAGATTGCACCTAGAAAGTTACCCTCTGAAGCACAAGTCCAAGCAAGGTTGTTTATGGAAGACCGGTAGTCACCCATGCATACCAGCCTCCCCTCTCCACACCACTAATGTTATCCAAGGGAAAGGCAAAGGCTGATACAGCTTGGCACCAGTGATGTCACAGCTCATTTCTACAGCTGAGTGAACTGGAGCAACGTGAAATAAAGTGTCTCACTCAAGAACACAACATGCAGCCTGATCCGGGAATTGAACTTAAAACCTCACGATCATAAGCTCGATGCTCTAACCATGGAGCCATGCGCCTTCACATATGTGTTTAAACATAAAATTTTAAGTGTTATCGTTATTTTATGCCTGTCTTTTTCCATGTTTGCAAATATGGGGTGGATGGAAATCTTCACCATCATCATCATAAATGCATCTATTTTTCTAGACTTGTATGGGTTGAACAGGCAGTTTGTTCAGTCATTAAAGAAATGAAGGTAATCTTTCGGAGAAAGCATATCAAAACTGAAAGTATTAGTTTGGCAATTTCTACAAATTTTTTTTTGGCATCAGGTGAATTGCTTATGTTTATGTGTATGTATGTATGTATATTTGTATATGTATGTATGAATGCATACACAAATATATATACATGCACATAAACACATACAAACAAACACACATACATACACAAAAAATACATAAATGTAAGTGATTAGGCTGAAAAATAAATAGAAAAAAATAAAAAAATTTTTTAAAGGAAATTATCAAACAGTTTCAGTTTTGATATACAATCTACGAAAAATTGCCAAAATGAACTATTAATATTTCAACTCCTCAACATCTGGCATAAATTTTCAGTTAACATCTGGTTTTTACTGCTTTCCAATAGCTTTATTTACTAGTTAATTTACACAAAACTACTGAAACATTTTGCCACATATAACCAGAAAGCAGTTTCAAAAAAATATTCATTTCAATACACTTACTTGAGCCTTTGATTTCCCAACGTGTTCTTTGTGAAAAAGAAACTGGCGATTGAGGTTGCTGATGTCAATAGTATCAAGATCAATCTGCAATGTAAATTAAATGTATCCATTTTAATGAAGCCAACATTTTGAGTCAAACGTCATTTCATTAACCCTTTTAACATCAATTCTTCTGAAACTGCCCTTTCTTGTTCTAAACTTATTTTTAAATGATCTTTAAAATTTCACTTTAATTTATGTTCCAAACACGAGATTAATAATGACAAAATCATTATATTAAATTCTTCATTATTTTCAAAATTAATCCAAACAAAAGCAGTGTATTTCAACAGAAATATGGTCACAAAAGGGTTAAAGAAATATTTTAAGAATTGCATCTGCTTTGTATAATTAACAAATTCTTAATCAATGAAAATTGAATATAAAATATTAAAATTCACTGATGGGAAAATACAAATTATAGAGATGCTTTATATTCAAAGAAAGAAGTTCCATATGCAAATATATAAAATAGCCAGCATAAAATAGAAAATCAATAATGATAATAATAATTTCAAATTTTGGTACAAGGACAGCAATTTCAGGAGAGGGGGGTAAGTTGATTACATCGACCCCAGTATTTCATTGGTGCTTATTTTATCAACCCTGAAAGGATGAAAGACAAATTCAACCTTGGCATAATAATATTAATCCTTTCTACTATAGGTACATGACCTGAAATTTTAGGGGAGGGAGCTAGTCAATTACATCAGCATTAGTATTTGACTGGTATTCATTTTATCAACTCTGAAAGGATGAAAGGCAAAGTCGACCACAGGAGAATTTGAACTCAGACTGTGAAGACAGACAAAATGCCACTCAGGATCAACAACGTACACAAAAAGGATCTGAAAGATATAATCAAACCTTGAGGTACATTCGAGTTTATAGAGTGTCAAAAAGAGAAGATCAGCATATGCTGCACTAGGGTGGTCTACAAAGAAACTTCCAATGAATGAGATGAGAGAAAGGGGTGGAATTTATAAGCAAGTAGCCAGGCAAGACACAGTCAAAAGCCTTACAAATATCAAAGACAGAAATATTGCTTTCATCAAAGTTCTTGCAATAACAAATGATTTGCAAATACTTGGCTTACAGAAGTAACTTTGATTTTGTCAAATTTAAAATGGAATGGGAATGTCTGATAATAACAGAACTGGTGCAATGAAAAACCAACCACATAACAAGCCCAGCACTGGCCACTAGACATAACTAGAGATCCAAAATCTACAATCATATGTTTAATACTACAGCATGATAAATTGCAAACAGAATGAGCATTTTCATGGAAGACAATAAAGAACTAGAAAAAAACTGTAAGTGTAAAAAACAAAGATCCAGTAAATGTAGAAGCTTACAATTAGTTAAGCTCTCATTGGGTTGCAGGATAAATTTGTTCATCCCAATCCTTTCCAATGTCATTTCAATTAACATATAAAATATTTCTAACAATATTTTAAACTTTTGTTTATCATTTTTGAAATTTGCATAAATTTTTACCTCTTTTCAGACATATACCTATGGAGTGTCAAATAGAAAGAAAAACAAAATTTATCCGACAACTCAAATGGATAATACCTAAGTTGAGTCACAATAATTTCAAACCAACAAATAGCTGGTTGTCTTGGAAATCTAGGTACATTAAATTGGTGATGCTTGTAAAAGTGCTGAACAACAGAAATTGTTTAGGCAATGAAAAAAGAGTTTTGCTATATTATCCCTCAAATGTTTTTCTTTGCTCCAAACAGGCTACTCTATTGTTGAACTATGTTGCAGTTGTTAAAGAACATCCATTACTTAACAACAACAATGGTGAAACTGTTAAGAAAGAATGGAACATCTAACAGTGTCATGTAATACAAACATGCCTAGAATTGATAAACAGAAGCTGTTTAGGTTTGAACAGGGCTACTTTTCAATCCAATACTATGTTAATGGCTTACCAGATACTTGGTTCTGTCAACAGACACAAAAATTATATATTTAAAGATCTCATAATACTGGGAAACAATATCTTTGAAGCTACAGAAGAAAACCTACAGTAAGTAATGTTTATTAAGAAAGACTATTTCAAAACTGCTTGGCTCCCTAAGGTTTTTCAGTATGCCATTCGAGTGACTTTAGAATTACAAAACGTACCTGCTTCCAAGTAAAGTGATGACCAAACATGTTTTTTATGGAAAATTGGATAGGAAGGGACACCACTTATAGTATGGTGACACCCATGTGATGTCAAGGCAAGGAGATAGTAACACACACACACAGATGTATATATGACTGGTTTCTTTCACTTTCTGACTTATAAATCCACTCACAAGGTTTTGGTCAGCCCAGAGGTACAGCAGAAGACACTTGTCCAAGGTGCCATGCAGTGGGACTGAATCTAAAAGTATGTGGTTTTGGTGATCTAATTTTTTAAAATGCTCTAGCAAAACAGAGGCACTTAAAAAGATCTTGTGCAAGTTACTGACCAGGTTGTTTAGAAATTTATTGCTGCATTACAACATCTATATTTATTTTGTTCCATCACAACCAGCCAGGTGAACACGATCAGTTATACTTACTATATCATTCTTACATCATTAGCTGGCAAAGAATTAAACTAGGGATGGGGAAACTTTTTAGTGCGACAGGCAAATTTTCCAATGAAAAAGGTCCACAGGTGGACCACAAGTTCTAACACTTATATCTGTGTAACTCTTGTATATATCTATGTATAATTCGATATACATTAATAAAGACAAGTTTAACACATGCTTTCAACAAGCCCTTCAACTCAGACATCCCAAATTAAAGGTCTTACAACCAAAAGCCCTACCATACATTTCCACATACAACCCTCTTAATAACGAAGCCTTCGACACCATCCTTCAAAACATTCCCCTGCTAAAAAAGAACCACAGAATGAACTTAATCCTCCAAACACACACCATTATAAAAGGCAAGAGACGGCCTAAAAAGTCTCCTAACACAAGCTCGAATACGCTCAACAACAACAACACTAAAGCCGTCAGTAAAAAAATGCGGTAGACCCAACTGCAGGATATGTGTCAATTTAATTGAGGGATCAGAGTTCTCCCTAAAACAGGGACAAAATTAAACAGTGCAAAGTAACTTCACATGTACTTCGGAGAACCTGATATGCGCACTAACCTGCTCTGGGTGTCAAGAGCAGTACATAGATCAAAAAAAAAAAAAAAAAAAAAAGTCTGCATCAATGGATGACTCTGCACAAATCCCAGATCAAAATTCCGAAAAACAGAAAAATAGCATTCAGCCAACACATCGATATTTGTGCCAATAACAAAAATCCAAGTTTCAGAATTTTTCCCCTCTATCAATTCAGAGACGATACAACCTACAGCCAAAGAATTAGTAAAGAGTCTCTCTCACAAAATACAGACCCCTTCTGAACGCATCTACAACAAATGACATATCCACCACAACCTTAGAATAACACACACACGCAAATATTAAAAATGATAAACTCCAAAGAGATACTCAAGGAATTATAAAAAAACATAAAAAATAATCCCAATCACTGCTCACTCCACTAGTTACTATCACACTATCCCGCATTCTATTATCACTCTTTCTCTTCTTCCTTTCCACCACCTCCTCCCTTACTTTATTACTACTACTGCTGTTTAGAATAACACATTATAAACAATACATTCAAAAGGGATTTCCCAAGAATTCAAATCACTACAGGTCATTTTCAGGACACTTAACCAATTAACACTCTGCTACTATCATAGCACTCCCGCTTCTTCTTAGCCAAGAATTCACAATGACCTCGAACCCACAAGAGTTAACAAGAGAAACAGAGACAGACAGAAAGAAGGAAAATGCCCCTTGTATTTGAATACTATACAAGTATGTTTTTAGAAAGACTTTTCATTTAAATTTGCCAAAATTTAATTTTCCCAAAATTTGTTATCCATATTTACAGTTGAAAAGATCTCAAAGATCGAAACTGGTACTGAAATGTTTTTTATAAAAGTATTTTAGCATTTTCTACCTTGTCTTTTTTCCATATATATATCTACTCGTGTGTTCCTCTTTCAACCTTTTACATATATCTATATCATCATCATCGTTTAACGTCCGCTTTCCATGCTAGCATGGGTTGGACGATTTGACTGAGGACTGGTGAAACAGGATGGCAACACCAGGCTCCAATCTGATTTGGCAGAGTTTCTACAGCTGGATGCCCTTCCTAACGCCAACCACTCAGAGAGTGTAGTGGGTGCTTTTACATGTCACCCGCACGAAGGCCAGTCAGGCGGTACTGGCAACAGCCACGCTCAAAATGGTGTATTTTATGTGCCATATATATATATATACACAAGCGGACGTTAAACGATGATGATGACACACATACGAGCTTCATTCAGTTTCCGTTAACCAAATCCACTCACAAGCTTTGGTTGGCCCGCAGTGGGATTGAACCTGGAAGCTTCTTACCACACACCTATGAATGTTTATTTGCTGAATGGTAACAATTAACAGCAACAATATTAAACAAAAAATGCTAAAGATTTTTGACTATTTTTAGTAGGATCTTAGCTATTTTGGTTAAAATAAACTAAAGAATGAAACAGATCAATATTTATAGGGCAAGTATTATAGGTGTGCTTATTTAGACCACAACATCACTATCATTGTTTTATGGGTCAAATGACATTCACTGAGGCAGATTTTCTTGGGCCATGTCCTTCCTGTTACCAACCCTTCACCTACTTTGAAGTAAGGTAATATTTCTTCATGAGTTGACATGTCTTCAGAGAAGATTGGAAACGAAGGTTTCCATTTGCATGATGGTGATGCTCATTTACAACTACTATGCAATGTCAAGTGAAGGAAACACATACACATATGACTAGTTTCTTTCTATCAAATCCACTCACAAGGCTTTGGTTACCCCAAGGTGCTACACAGTGGGACTGAGCCCATAACCATGTGATCGGGAAGCAAACTTCTTAATTGCACAACTATGCCTATACCTACACACAAACACGTGTGCATGTACATATACATACATACATAACAATCGATTAAGTAGAGAGATGGAATTGGTATACTCTTTACTCTTTTACTTGTTTCAGTCATTTGACTGCAGCCATATTGGAGCACCACCTGTAGCCGAGCAAATCGACCCCAAGACTTATTCTTTGTAAGCTTAGTGCTTATTCTACACCACCATCGGTTGTCAAGCGATGTTGGGAGGACAAACTGACACACAAACATATATATACATATATAAGACGGGCTTCTTTCAGTTTCCGTCTACCAAATCTGCCCACAAGGCTTTGATCGGTCCGAGGTTATAGTAGAAGACACTTGCCCAAGGTGCCACGTAGTGGGAATGAACCCGGAACCATGTGGTTGGTAAGCAAGCTACTTATCACACAGTCACTCCTGTGCCTTTATTTTGTACAAAATAAAGAATTATATACCAATTCCATCTTGTTCACTTAATCGATTATTATCTCAACTATCACTGCGGAATTCCTGAAGTAGATTCAAAAGAAACTGCAGATGACATCAGGTAGCCCAAACTGTGCCAGTGCTTTACTCAACACACCAATACACTAATTGATATATACAGATATTGTGGTGCCGGTGTAGTATGTGATCTACAGCAACTTAAATCTAGACTGGCTTGTGATTTACATTCAAAATTTTGTTATAAATTTGCAGCATGAATCAATATCTCCATGTTCATCGAGGAGAAATTCTATTGCAGCTTCTTCATCTCGAATAACCTGTGTGTAAAATTCTTTTGCTCTCATTACGACTTCTTTCAATGGGCTCAGAACTAAAAGTGTTTAAATCATAAAACTGGAAGTCGAGTAAATAGATGAATTTTAAATGTAGATCAAAAAGTCAGTGTAGATCAGAAACTATACCATTTGAACTAATGTAGATCACAAGCTATACCAGAAACATGTATGTAGATATTGTGTCATATAGCCAGCTGGAAATGATGTTTCTTGGGACTAAACAACAGTAACAATCGTCCCTTACAGGACAGCCACATTATGCTGGCAAATAGTCTTTACTTTAAAGAACTGTTACTGAATATCTCTCTTTGAAAGATTTAGAAATAATATTGTTTGTGTGTGTGTGTGTGTGTGTATATATATATATATATATATATATAAAAACATACATATTTAACTTTTAAACTTATCTGCTTTCAAGTTATTTAAACTTTGTTTAACACCTGAATGCAGTGACAGTCACATTGCACTCATTTGTTTTTTAATAACATATTCCCTGAAATGTGTATGTAACAGACTACTTTGATTACTCACAATTTTGTGTCATATTCTATTATCTGAAAGCTCAATATTTTTTGTCTTTTCTTCATCTCATATTAAGTAAGTATATTCACCCATCTGTCCATTCATTTGCCAATTATATTATCTTGTTCTATGTTCAATCATATTTCTGTCCCACAGTAAACTGAGGCAATAACACACATGTATTACTACCACTGTCATTTTGTTACTGCACTGAAGGACAACTTTTCACTTCATAGATGTAACCCCAAACCTTGTCCTGTTGTTTAGCTTCTAAATCAGTCCTATAAAGTTGACCTGTAATCAATGGTGTTCCAGCCATGACCATATCACCTTTCTTTCAAGCACAATCCATATGGCAACACTTACCTAATGTGTCCTGTTTTAATGATGGTCAGATATGATTAAGTTGCTGTTTCTGGCAGCTCATGTTTTGTTAGCTTGCTTCTACTTAAAGGAAGGTTAAATATATGCTCTAACACATCAATAATTCATAAGATGTGTGTAGATTATATAATTTTCCCATATACATAATGTAACATATATCCTCACAACCAAGTTATGTACTAAGTAGCCGACAGCTTTATGGCAGTTTGCTGACAGTCTAGACAAGGGGTGATAATGATTTCCATTTAATTATTTCAGGTACTACATGAAAATGTTGCAGCTTTATCACTTGTTATTAATTTATCAAAAACAATTTTGTATTTCTTCTATAGAAGGTGGCACACTGGAAAATGTACTCAATGACAGACTTCACCTTTACCTAATGTATCTCATGTTGAATCTGGTATGGCTGTGTGGTTAAGAAGTTCACTTTGCAACTACATGGGCTTCATTCCAGTGCTTAGCACCTTCAGTAAGTAGTTCCATCTATAGCTTCAAGTTGACCAAAGCTTTAGAAATTAAAGATTACATAAAAATTGAAAACATTATTTCAATCCCAATAGTTCCTAGCTGACTTTTAAGTCAAGATAAAACACTATAGTTTCAATTTCTGAGAGAGAGAAAATTAATATAAGGTACGTGGCATCTATACAGGATGACTCAAAAGTAGGTTTACAGTTATACAACTAACTCTTTCGCATTCATATTAACAGTTTAGATCTTAATTATAAAAAAAAAAAATGAAACCATTACTCTATGCTAATTTAGTTAATTTTGTCAAGCTCCCTTTTCAGTTTGTAAGATAGAAATTTAAATGTAGTATGATCTGCTGGATGTGTAATGTCAGCGTGCATACACGACAGTGTAAGTTCCCTGAGAGAAAAGTTGTGAATAAGCAGCATCAAATGCAGTGTGCAAGAGAGGGATCTGTGCTGGTATGGTCATGCATTACGTATGATTGAAGACAGCTGTGTGAGGAAGTGCCACCCCCTAACAGTAGAAGGAACCTGTGAAAGAGGTAGACCCAGGAAGACATGGGATGAGGTGGTGAAGCATGACCTTCACAGATGCAATGACAGGAGACCAGGACCTTTGGAAATATGCTGTGATTGAGAAGACCCGGTAACTAAAGTGAGATCGCAGCCATGCATGTCCAGCCCTGTTAGGAATACTCCTAATGCATTGGGCGATATGATAGGCTTGAGAAGACCTGTTGAGTCAAGTAAAACCAATATCGTAGCTGTGGCCAGTGCCCCCAGACTGGCTCCCATGCTGGTGGAATGTAAAAAGCACCATCCGAACGTGGTCGATGCCAGGTCTGCCTGACTGGCTCCTGTGCCAATGGCATGTAAAAAGCACTAACCGATCATGGCTGATGCCAGTACTCCCTGACTGGGTGGCATGTAAAAAGCACCATCCGAATGTGATCGATGCCAGGCTCACCTGACTGGCTCGTGTACCGGTGGCATGTAAAAAAGCACCCACTACACTCTCGGAGTGGTTGGCATTAGGAAAGGCATCCAGCTGTAGAAACATTGCCAGATCAGATTTGAGCCTGGTGCAGCCACTGGCTCTCCAGACCTGTCAAAACCTCCGACCCATGCCAATATGGAAAACAGATGATGATGATGATGATGAATAAAATATTTTTTTTTAAATTTAAAGTGCCTATGTGATAACTGTAAACCTACTTTTGAGCCACCCTGTATATCTAGAATGCTTGCTAAACTGATCAGCATCTAACTAACTCATTCAATTATTATAGATACAATGAATATATTAGAGAATGATAACTTGTTTTTTTTTTAGACTCCTGTAACATTTTCGGTTTATACCTAAATGTATCACGTTAAATTTGACATGGCTGTAAAGTTAATTTTGATTTCAATTTTATTGTATAACACAGTGGTTCTTAACCACTTTTTATCTATGGACCCCTTTGATTACTATTTTCTCCTGGTGGACACCCATAGCCATTCAATGTTCAAAAACTAGTTTTATAGATCCTTCTTTCAAAATTCCTATTTTGCTTATCACACACAAAAAAAGAAACTTAGCAGTTCCTTGCAATTAATGCATCTAAAGCAAATTTTGTTTCATGGACCCATAAAATACAACTGGCATAACACCTTGGACAAGTGTCTTCTATCACACTCTCAGGTTAGCCAAAACCTTGAGGGGTAACTGTGTGAAAACCAGATACCTTGGGAATTGGATAAACAGTAGTATGTTTCTAAAGGTACAAGATAATTGTGTTTAGGGCGATCGAAAGTGAAAGATAACCAAAAATCCAATTAGCTCCAACTTAATCAAAATACATTTCGAGTGCCCCACTATTTTTCTGCTGCTAAAATAAAATTCTGAATGGAATCCCATTGGTTACAAACCTTAATTACTATAAAGATTTGACAATATATGACACAGAAAGATTAGTTGTGTATGAGAGTATAAACTAGGGTTGCCAGACGTCCCTTATATAAGGGACATGTCCCATATTTGATAATTTAGTCCCTTCTCCTGTACTGACCTTTCAGGAACACCCCAAATGTCCCGTATTTAGTTCATTTTCAAATCTCGTGATAAAGATATATTTTTACTGCCTTCTTATGGTTCTTAGTTGTAACTTTATAAGTAATTATGCTTTCTTTTTTCAAATTCTCTTTCTTGAAAATAACCTAAATGTAACGAGGAAACTAGTGTTACTAGAAGTTTACTAAAACTTGATGTGCTTGCAACTTGATACTGTCAACAAACTGTGTTGTTATTACTTGCCATGGCCCACTTTTTTTCTTTCTTATAAACTAATCCATCCATCTCAAGATGCCAAGATGTAAATGTAAATTTCATGATGAATATTCCAGCAAATGGACATTTATCAAACAAGGAAGAAGCTGTTTTGAAGCAAATTGTGGTGGATGTAATTGCACTTTCAGTACTGAACATGGCAGGAAGTCTGATATGAAGCAACACTTGGAAACGGCAAAGCACAAAAGTAGTATTGCCTCTACTTTAAAGAAGCTGGTAAAATGACAAACTTCTTGATCAAGAAAAACAGAGATGAAGAAAGTAAAATAATAGCTGCAAAAGTTGCAATGGCAACTCATATTGTCCATCATTCAGTTCAAATGACTGTACGAACGTACTACTTCTAAAATTGCTTGCAAATTTTCAAGTGTTAAGACTAAATGTGCTGCAATAATAAAAAATCTTGTGGCTCCATACACTGTTGCAGAGATTGTTAAAGATATAAATAACTCTTCTTTTTATGGTATATCTACAGATGCAAGTAATCCCAATGCTGAGAAAATTTTCCTGTTGACTGTGCAATGTTTTTCACGTGATAAAGTTACTGCAAGTAAGATCCCTCCCAAATGAGACCTCGGAAACAATAGCCAGCTTCTGTAGAGCCTTGTTGAGTTAGGACTGGATGTGAAGAAATGTACAGTTTTTGGTAGAGATAACACAAATAAAGTCTATTCAAAATTCAAGGAAAGCATGAAAGAATTGATGGAAGGTGTTGGATGTCCAGCCGATATTCTGCACAATGCTGCTCATACTGTGGTCAATGTTCTTTCTGTTGATGAAGTAATTTTTGTTAAATTGTCTTCATACTTCAGTATTTATACTGTTCCGCAAGTTTATTGGTGTGCAGTATACCTCAGTTCTCTCACATTCTAAAACTCAGCTTTCTTTGATGAGAACAGTTGAGAAAATTTTAAGGTTATTTAAAGCACTGAAATCTTTTTTCGTTTCTGAGGAAACTCCACTCATTCTTGTAGAATTCTTCAATAATCCGCTGAGTAAAGCCTACTTATATCTTGTTCACAGTTTTGAATGTTTTTAGCAACAGGATTATGAAGATAGAAAAGAAAGAAAACAGCATTATTGAAGTGCTTGGCTGTTTAGAAGAACTCATTGCAATTATAAAGGAAAGAATCAATGAAAAGTTTATTCCTCTCAGAGTGAAGGATTGCCTTAATAATTGATGATGTCAAATCTGAAGAGGAAAAAGAAATTTCTACTTGAAGTGGATAACTACTATGGCATTTGCCATGACTATCTTGAGAAATGGGTTCTGTCTTTTGAAAATTTTGATAACTTTACATGGATGTTATTAGATACAGTTCCAGGATGGGGACATGTAGAATCATCTTATTTAGTGTTAAAGAACAAAAGTAAAAAAAATTGATGACAACATTCTTTTCTGTCAGTGGTGAACATTTAAAAAACTCCTTGCTAAAGAGATGCAGACCAAACCTGATGAATGGAAGATCAAACTGTGCCATAAAAGATGGTTTTCTATCCTTCAGTAGTTTGAATTTCAAGAACAATACTTCAAGTTGTTAATTTTGTGCCAGTTCTTATTTAGCATACCAGCACATAATGCTAATGTTGAGCATGTCTTCTCAGTGATGAATGTTCAATGGACTGGAGAATGAAATAAGTTGGATGTGGCTACTGTCGAAACTATCATACAATGCACATGGAACCGAACCTTAACTGTCAATGTTAACAAAAGCCAAATCATCAGTGAAGTATAACCAAAGGTTCAAGTTTAATTCTCATACGGTCTGTTATGAAAATTTTGCATAAGTTTATTAGTTTTGCTTCTTTCTATGTTCTCCATATGAAACAACTTTTTAGTCTATTTTCTGTAATGTTTGCATTAAATAATAATTTTCTAAATGATTTCTTTCGCATTTTTTTTATCGTCTCTATTGAATAAGAATTTTGCAATGATTTCACTTTCTCAGTATTTCTTTTAGTTATCTATATTGCCTGTATTCAATAATTATATCCAAATGCTTTCACAGTAAAAGATTTTTTTCTATAGTCTCTATATTCTTTTATTTGCTTCAGTCATTTGACTGTGACCATGCTGGAGCACCACCTTTTAGTCAAAGAAATCGACACCAGGACTTATTCTATCGGTCTCTTTTGTCGAACCGCTACGTTACGGGGACGTAAACACACTAACATCGGTTGTCAAGCGATGGTGGGGGCACAAACACACATATATATATATATACGACAGGCTTCTTTCAGTTTCCGTCTACCAAATCTACTCACAAAGCTTTGATCAGCCCGAGACTATAGAAGACACTTGCCCAAGGTGCCACGCAGAGGGACTGAACCCGGAACCATGTGGTTGGTAAGCAAGCCACTTACCATACAGCCACTTCTGCGCCTATTTGTCATTAGATAAAAAAAATAAAAAAAATTTACAATGATTTCAATATAACATTTTTTTTGCTTATTTCACTTTATCAGAATTTAATTTTTTTAATAACTTGTATTAAATGATTTTACTTTTGTTTTTCCCATAACCCATTAAAATATTTGCTTTGTGTTTTTAACTTATGTCTACTTTTATATAATTGTTCTGGGTGTGTAGACATGCATAAATTTTTATATATATCTATATATAGGCATAACTACAGGGTTTTACCCCCCAAGTCTGGGGGGTAAAACCCTGTAGTTATGCCATATATATATATATATATATATATATAGAAAAAGAGATTTATATTTAATTTTCTAATCTGGCAACCCTAGTATAAAACGAAGTTGTTCAAATCTTTCCCGCCATAAGATTTGTTGACATTCGCCGAGTAGCTAATTACAGAAGCCATCATACGGAAATGGCAGAATAAACGCGACCAACAAAATGCCTAAAGATATTAATATATGCCTCGAACACAAACATTGTCTAAGTTTACTTCACCTTTCATCAATTCTGGATTCAATAAAATGGCCTGTCCATTTTGGAGATCCTAAATAAGGAGGGGGGGGATGAACATTAGAGAAATTTATAAAAAAAGAGAAAATGAAATTATTATTAACTATAAAAGATTAAAAAAAAACCCGTAATTTTTCAGATTTACACCTGCACGATCTTCACTAGTTTTAGGGTTAGGGTTTGGGAATTCCGTCCCTAACCGTAACCCTAACACCCTAGTGTTAATCTGAAAAATTACCCCAAAAAACCCCGGAAAGTGTTCTATGTATTTAGGATACCAAAACAGGTAATGGTTACATAAATTGTTAAGAACATAATTTTTATAACTGACGCCATCCGAACCATCCAAGACATTTGGTAAAATTGTCGCTTGCACGTCACATAATTTTTGGGGTTTTTTAAAAAAGTTTTACTAAGTGTGTTCAATCATCAATTAAACGGATCCATGAATTTCATATTATCAACAATATTCGTATTTCCAAAAAAAAAATCGCTGATATATATATTGAATACAAAGCACGGATTTCTACTAATTTGGCAAATGACTTGAAATAATTTTCCTCAACTTGATTTCTCAATTTCGAGTGTTTTCATTCTTGACTCTCTACATACCCCTCTGCCTTTTGAGATCCCAATATTACGATAGTATTCGATCCTTCCTCTCAGATTTGTTTCTTATTGCTGTGGAGGTGAGAGGCTGAGGACCAAATGCTAGGCTTAATAAGATTGATTTTAAACTTGTCCAATACCATAGAGAAGAAATATCAGGATATCCCCATAAAAAAAGGGGAAATTTTCAGATTAACACCCGCACAATTTTCACTACGGTGTTAGGGTTAGGGTTTTAGGGTCAGGGTTAGGTTTTTAGGGTTACGGATAGGGTTTTAGGGTTAGGGAATTCCGTCCCTAATCCTAACAATAACTCTAAACCCTAACCCCCTAGTGAAAACCGTGCGGGTGTTAATCTGAAAATTTACCCCCAAAAGTCCCTAAAATCTGTTTGGGTATTGTCAGAAAATCACAGGCCTTGTAACTGTATTAGAAATTTTGTAAAAATAACTTATTTAAAATAGAGGGATAACTAAACAAATGAAGATCCTTAACATTCCACTTTAAAGTCAATGAAAGGAAATGAAAATTCAAATTTCCAACAAGATTACTTTACAAAAAATTAAAAAGGAGTAGAGATGGACTATATGTAATCTGAACCTTTCCCCCCACTTATTTATGAATTTTTTTTTTACGGAATCCCACGTTTTAGGCTATGGAGATTCCGATCCTGAAAAAAAAATTTTTTTTTAATTTCAACCCCCCCCCCCCCCACCAAGCAGGCTATTTACATGCTAGAAATAACAGCCAAATCTCACAAAACTAGTGTTAGAGTTAGGTCTAGGGTTACGGTCAGGGTTAGGTTTACCCTGTGGATCTATATAAAAACCGGGGGGGGGGGGGAATCGAAATTTTGAAATTGAGATTTTTGAAAAAATTTTTCCAGAATCGGATTCTCCCTGGTCTGAAACATAGGATTCCGTAAAAAAAAACAAAATTTAAAAGCGGGGGTATACCCAGATTACATATACTCCATCTCCATCAAAAAAGGTATTAGAGAACGAACCTACAATATTTTACAATAGGACAATAAGTTAGTCTTGCATTTGTCAGCTCATACTGACGTATAAGTATTTATTAAAAACATTGTAGATACTACTGCAGTTAAAAAATGTGATATATACAAATATTTTATAGATTGGAGACTTTACCAGCAAACTGCTATCTTTTATAAACTCCTGTAAGAATGTGGCATAATACCTATCTTGTAACACTTGCCTGCATATTTGGGTTAATAAATTAACTTTTCAAAACAATTAGACTGAATAATGTGATTTCCCAGATATTAGATTATTTCAAAGGTCTATAATATATAGATCTCGAATCTTGATTGACAGTGTTTTGAGACAATTCACAAAAACGAAAATTAAGATGCAGCAAAATAGTGGAAACAACATTGAGAATTTGAATAATTAAAAATGAAACCAGAAATAAACGGAGAACATACAAAACTAACTTGGCATTCCCGAATTGACGAAACGAATAAGTAAATCTTTAAATCGGATTATTAGACTATTTAATTTTTCGAAGACATCATAAAAAGATTAAGTTAACATAAGTTAGCATTGTTAAAAAATGGACAAAATAATTCGTAGCGAAAAGTACACAAAAATATGATTATTTGAAAGTTTATGGAAGGAAAATCTATGGAGATGTAAATGTCGGCGCTTCTTCACCGATATCTCCGCCTGTCATTTAGGCAACGAATGATGCCTGTCCATTTGAATGGTTTTACCGCACATCTATGCCATGTAGTCAGTCCTAGATATTATGTGAATAGCCAGGCTACTGAGCTTCAAATTTTAGGGGATTGCAATTAGCACTAATGCCACAATGGACATCGTCTTTAGTGGATCGTTTTATTGTGGCAAAACATCGTCTTGATTACATTTTATCATCTACCTCATGGATACTTCAGGCGGAACAATGTAACATTTTTCCGGAATAGATCTACGTTTGTCTTTCTTATAAAGGTTCTCAAGATTGGAGAAGAGATTTTTGTAACATTCGGATCAATGATTTTTTGCCTAGTATCAGATCAGGCAGTGTTTTAAAGATTTAAACTATTAAAATGAAATATATTAGTTTTGAAACAATAAAGTATGATATATATTTATAAATACATGCGTAAGCAAGAAAAATAAATGAAGGGATGATTAGAAATCAGAAGTAAATCCACAGTTCTTTGTGTCTTTATTAACCGGTTGGTTCCATTTCATAAAAAAAAAGCATTGATATGAAAACGTATTCAAAAGCAAAATAAATGAAAGAAACTCACAATTTCTATATCAGTAAATCCAGTAAGAACGAGGTTTTTCATCAGCTCACATCCTATACCACCAGCACCGACAACAAGAACTTTACTGTTCTGTATTTCGGTCTGCAAGTTTGGTTCTAAAACTCCACTGACTGAAGCCGCCATTTTCTTTGTGACCAAACGAAGCTACTGCTGCTGCTGCTTTTGTTGTTGTTGATGAAGCTGCTGCTGCTGTTGTCGCTGCTGCAATTGTTGTTGTTCTCGAAGCTGCTGTTGTAATTGCTGCTGCAGTTGTTGTTCTTGAAGCTGCTGCTGCTGCAATTGCTGCTCAAGCTATAATAACTACCGCTGTTGTTATTGAAGCTATTACTGCTCCCTATCGCTACTGCTGCTGCTGTCGAAGCAACTGCTACTCCCTTTGTTGCTGTTGATGTTGCTGCTGCCGCCATTTTTTAAATCTAATGCTGCTGCCGTTGTGGAAATACAAGTTTCTATTGCTGATACATTTATTAAAGTTGTGGCAGTTGATATACTTGAAATTGCTTGTTCTTTCTGTTTTTGTCTACATTTCAAGTGTTGAGGGTTTTTTTTTATTCAAAAGATTACTATGAAAAGAATAAATGAATTATTTAGCAAAAGAATATAGAGAAAATACAATACTAATTAAAAGAAACAACTATATTATAAAAATGATAAATTTGGAGAATGACGGCGTAATTCGAGGGCATTGGAAGTGTATAAGAACATCATGGATTGCATGAAATACCGAAACGAAAAACCAAATATTGTGTACTTTCATTTTGAAAGGAAAAGGAAAACATTTAGATAACTTACTATTTTGTTAGAAACGTTAAAAGAAATTAATTTTCAATTATCGTGGTTAACTGAGACTATGGATATCATCTCCTGCCAATTGGCTCAGTATTTCGTAATTCCATCGAGATATAACTTTGAAAAAGTAATTTTAAGATGTATTGATTCGAGGAATACATGTAAAGAACATGTTTTCATTTGCAAATCGTGTTTAGTTCGAGAAACATTTAGGTGGAAGTATTTAATTAAAATGTAATGATATATAAGAGCCAAAAATTAGAAAAGATGCGATTTCCTGACATCATGTCAATAATATTTGGTTTTCATTTCGGTCTTTCGTGTAACCCTTGATATCCTAAACCCTCCTCATTTGAAAATACGCCGTGATTCTCCTTTTAGTAAATCATATTAGTTTAATTTCCATTTTGTTAATAGAATATATTACAGAATATTAATATCGTTTAACTAAACATAAGTTGATTTCCTGCATTCGATTTGTAAAAGTGCGTTTCGCAATCGTTCCACTTTCCTATCTGGTTTTTACTGTAAACATATTATGAAGGAAGCCCGCTCAATATAAGTTACTGACAATTCGTTCCAGTTTCCAGTCCAGCGTTTTATGAAAAACTACCACAAGTCAAACCCGCTAAATATAAACTTGTTGACGGTTGAAGAATTTAATCATCCGTCTTTGATATTCGTAGTTGTTGAATCTGAAACTCTAAATAAATACCATGTCTACTTTACGTACCAGTGAGTAAGAATTGTAATATATATATATTGATTATTGCTCGATAATTATTTACTTTTACCGGTTATTTATTTTTTTCTTAACTAAACAGTCGCTTATTAAACTTAGATTATGAAGTTTCTTAGGTAGCCAATGTTTTCTTTTAGCCCTCTTATTAATGTCCTTGGAATTTAATAATCTGGGTTGCAAGACTAAAATTTATATCTTGATGAAATTTATATAGACTTTCCAGGTATCCATCCATCCTCTCCGCCCATTATTCCTCAGGTACCTCCTCCATAGGATCCTTTCAGAAGCTGCTGGATTCTCGAGCGTGGGACTATGAATATTATCTCCTGCCAGTTGGTTCAGTATTTCGAAATTCCATTAAGAACAACTTAATATTTCAGCTTTCTGAATTCGAGTATCTTCTCCCTGTACAAGATACTGTGAGAGTATTCCTTTATAGAATTTGTGGAAAAACTTCCGCCCGTTCCCCCACCCCCATTTTCTCCTAAATTTGTTAATTAAAAAATTTTTTTGGGGGGCAAAAATCCCCGTTTTCGGATACGGAGGTTCCGGAAAATTGCCCAAATGTGGCATTGTGAAATTTTTCCCCCCACAAATTCTTCAATTTTGACTTTTTCCCCAACACTAACCATAACATCTTGGTATTTCGTTTCTAAGATCCATGAAGATGAAAGTACTTACCTTGTCAAAAGGCGAAGGTAAAGAATATGCACACCCGATGTTTAGGGTTAGGGTTATACCAAAAACTGCTAGTGTGCGTTTTCTTTACCTCCGCCGTTTAAAAAAAATTTTTTTTTTATGAAACCTTCACCTTACTGACAGCATCCCTGTACATGGCTCATATAGCTCACACTAACCACTCATCTATCCCTAGTTTCCACATTGACCATCAGCTGCTCACTTTTGCACTGTTGATAAAGCTAGAGAGTCATCCCCTAATGTAGCAACCATGTCTGCATGAATGTCCTTGAGAGTTAAACCTTTTTTTTCCCAGATACTTGATAAACACAATGTTGCTAAATTTTGCCCATTTTCAAGAGATGTCACTACTCGTTACTTTTGGAGTCTTCTTTGAAGATTCATGTGTCAGTTTCCATGGAAAGAAACAATGTTGCTATTAATAAAAAGAGTTGAAATTGCATTCTAGATTTCATAGCTCCAGCATCACTCTTTAAGTCAGCCTTTGAACTTTTTCTCATATTCTCCTAATTAAAATGAGCAAAGTAAGGCTGTAAACTACAAAGTGCATTGAATGTTAATACAAGGAAGATTAACAGTAAATGCACTAGACATTTCTGCAAAATTATAACCACCTTTATCGCATTCAACTTTGTCCTGGTCATGAAAATAGGAAATTCACCGAAGACTTGCATGATGTAGATGGATACATATAGACAATGGCTGAGTGTCTGACACCCCAGGTAGCCCATGAGTTCGCTGGGCCACAAGCCTACACAGACCCAAAAGAGCGGTTTCCATAAAAACATCACCCCTAGGTGGACCACCCTGCTACTTTCAGTGGAAGTGTATCAAAAGAGTTTATACCCATTTATCATCTGTATTTTAAAAGTTCATAAAACTTACGTTTTGCCTTTAAAAATTTACTTTTTTTTCGAAAGAAAGCACTTTGAATTTTTTTATTGTTTTCATTCAGAATTTTTGTTTTCTTCATAAATAAAATTTGAAATATGTTTTTCAAAAAATTGGAAAATTTCAACTGCTAAGAAGGTAGATACTTTTACTTCCATAGAACTCTTGAAATTAAGAAGCATCTGGACCAGTTGAACTAGTTTCAAACCTGTGTTGCGATTTCATCTAACATTGGATATCTTCTTTGATTGTCAACAGAGATATTTATAATCCACAATTATTAAATTGTTTTGGCTAGACCAGTTTGCTAAAACATTTATGAATTCTGAAGTACAATATAACATTGAAACAAAATACTTAAGACACCAGCAATTTGTTAATCAAACTAGCTACCAAGAATATATTATATATGCAAATTGGTTGATCTAATTTACCTCAGCCTTTAGTAATAGTAGGTTTATATGTTTTGTCTCTGTGGGTAGTTAAAGAGGGTTATCAGCTGCTGATGAAATAGTGAAACTAGTCCAGCAGATCCCTTTCACTACAATAGAATGATTCTTTTTTCCTTTCCTTTCTCTACACAGTTAATGAATCTTTACCTGTTAAACTATCTGAAGAAGATGTGGAATCCATGCCAGAACTTGCAAATTTGCTTCTTGCACTATCAAAAAAAATTACTCCCAACGGCAACAGTATTAAACTGCAAGAGAGTATTGAAGAGGTAAAATTTATTTTGTATAGATGTGGGGTTTACTGGTTTTTATCAATCTCATCATCTTTATTTAACGTCTGTTGTCCATGCTGTTATGGGTTAGACAGTTTGACTGGGCCAGTATGCTAGAAGGCTGCACCAGACTCCAGTCTGATTTGGTATGGTTTTCTACGTCTGGATGCCCTTCTTAATGCCAACCACTCCAAGAGCATAATGGGTGCTCCTACATGCCACTGGCACAGGTGCCATTTTCATGACACCAGAGTGTGTTTACATGCCACTGGCATGGGTGCCAATTTGTGTGATGCCAAAGGTCTTGGTCATTACCTCATCTAAGTGAGAAAATTTAATAGTTGTTTTACCCCTGAGTCACCTTTGATCAGAGATCAAAGTTATTCTATCCAAGACTACCCATATTTGTTTCAAGACAAAGTAGCCAATCATTCCTTTGCTTTTAAGATGGTAGATTGTGTTGAGAGAAAACTAGTTGTTTTGTCTAGCAGGTCAAGCAACTACATAGAAGTTCTTTTGTTGACTCAAAGGTTTGTTTTTAGAAAGTGAATTGAAGTGAGGTACATTACTATTTTAGTAATAAGTTAATGAGAGATTCATAAAAAATTTTCCCTTATTTTGGCACAAGGCCAGCAAATTTGAGGGGTGGTGAAGTTGATTACATCAACTCCAGTGCTTAACTGGGGCTTATTTTATCATCCCTGAAAGGATAAGTCAACCTCAGTGGCATTTGAATTCAGAATGTAAAGTTGGAAGAAATGCCACTAAGCATTTTGTCCAACGCAGCAGTGATTCTGCCAGTTTACCACCTTCAAGAAAGATTCATTAATATATTAGTAATTAGTTCTTAAAATAGTGAATTAGCTGAGTTGATAGGACGTTGGATACAATACTTCCAACCCTCTGTCCTCTAAGTTCAAATCACATCGAGGTCAGTGTTACCTTTTATTCTTTTGGAGGTACCATTTCAGATAGGTGGATTTCCAGAACTGTTAGAGCATTATTTGGGATGCTTTGCAATATCTGTCCTAGTTCCACATGAACTGAATTCAAATCCCACCTTTGTCGGGGAAGAAGAAAGTAAACAACGACTCTTTTGTTAGGTGTTCGCACCTGCCAGGTAGTATCAGCAATGGCAAAGAATACCAATGAAAATATAGCTTCTTTGGTTTGATTGAAAGATCATCTGCCACCACAACAGTAACTTCTTAAGCAATCATCATCATAATTGTTTAATGCCCATTTTCCATGGTGGCATAGGTTGGATAGTTCAACAGGAACTGATGAACCAGAGAACTACATCAAGCTCCATTTTCTGCTCTAGTGTAGTTTCTATGTCTGAATGCCCTTCCTAATGCAGTCCACTTTACAGAGTGTACTGGATGAATTTTTCATGGCACCAATGCTAGTGAGGTCAACAACCAACTCACAAGATCTTTTGACTGAGAAGCATGGGAGGTGGCTTTATGCCAGGCGTTGAGAGGTCATAGTATGATAGCAAAATAGGAAGAAGTGTCTTACTGAAGGGGAAATACATGGCTTCTTCAGATGGAAAGAAAGAAAGAAATGGTTAGGTCATACTTCAAGGTACAAGGTGAACATAAGAGAGAATATGGATAGAGGGTCTGAAAGGGTAAGTGAGTAGGTAAGTTTGTGAGAGTGTGACAATAATTATACACAGCAAACAAGCAGAAATAGTACCAACTTGTAATTTTATTCAACCCTTTCAATACCAACTTGCCCTAGACCAGTGCTACTCAAAGTGGAGGTCCATGGTCTGGTGCCGGTCTGAGAGCCATCAGCTGCCAGTACATGGAGAGTTTCCAGTAAAGAAAGAAACATTATAAAATACTTATGTAATATTGTATTATTTTATTTTTTTTATTTATTTATGTGTTTCAGCCAAGTGGCTGCGGTCATGCTGGTGCACCACCGTATTTGTTTACAAAATAAATATAATTTTTTTTTAAATTGTCAACTTCTATTATATTCATTATTTCTGGCATAAATTAATATTACTAAGAAATATTACTGGTCCCTGGCACATTGGGGAAAAAAAACTGCCAGTATGCCACATCAGATAGTTTGAGAAGCACTGACATAGACCATTTCTGGCTTTTTGATATATGACCAGTTATGATCCTTTTGTTACCATATTTCTGTTGAACTACACCCTTTTTATTTCAATTAATTTTGAAAATAATAAAGAATTTACTAAAATATCTTGGTCATTGCTAAGTTGATAATTGGGACATAAATTAACATTGAACTTTAACAGGAAGTTTGTATCATAGAAGCAAGGGCAGTCTTGGGCGAACTGGTATCAAAAGGGTTAAAGTGTTTCTATTCAGAATGTTCTTTTATGTTCTATTGCAATGACCAACTTAAAAATATAGAAGTTAAAAGACATTCGAGCGAGATCGTTGCCAGTGCCTCTGGACTAGCTCCTGTGCAGGTGGCACATAAAATACACCATTTTGAGCATGGCTGTTGCCAGTACCACCTGACTGACCTTCGTGCCGGTAGCACGTAAAAGCACCCACTTCACTCTCGGAGTGGTTGGCATTAGGAAGGGCATCCAGCTGTAGAAACTCTGCCAAATCAGATTGGAGCCTGGTGTAGCCACCTGGTTCACCAGTCCTCAGTCAAATCGTCCAACCCATGCTAGCATGGAAAGCAGACGTTAAATGATGATGATGATGATGATATACTAAATCTTTCTAATTGTCCTATTTTTTAAAAGGAATTGAAGTACATAGGCTGTGCTTTGCCTGAGAAATATTCTAATGAGAAGGTCAAAAAGAACAATTACCAAAGTTATATAATTTCAATGTTATAAGCTTTTCTTCTTTGTTATTAAAAAGAAGAAAGAGCAGTCATTTCTATTTTTTGTTGACAGGCTTATTAATTTTTCTTCACAGGCTGAAGATATTTTGTCAAAGGAGAAAAATGAATGGTTACAGCATAAGATTTTACTAGCTGCAGCGAAGCAAGTATTAGTCGAATATGAAACAAAAGCTATTGATGAAGAGTTAAGTGAGCCTGATAAAGAGGTAAGCATTCATGATAGGTATGGGGACATTTTAGATCAGATATGAGCAACCTTTTTCTAGCAGCTAATGAGATATTTGCTCAGTATAAATTGGGCCACAACACACAAAAAAAAAAATTAACAAACATCATAGATTGTCCAGATTGGTGGGTCTCCATTGTTCAATGATGAGGATTCAGTTATTCAATAAACTGAATTACCTGGATAGTATAGAAGTTGCTGTCTGCCAGTAGAGAGGGAAAGAGTAAGGAATGCACGGTGCTGATTTGAAAGGAAGAAAGGATAAAGGTGGCTTCGTCCTTGCCGCTGAAAGTTTCTCTAATGTTGAGTGAAGAGCAAAGGGAAGTACTGCTCTTGGTCATAGCTGACGCAAAAGAGTAGCAATTGCAGACATGAACAGACGAGATAGAAAAACAACACAACCAAATTTTCCTCCATATTTTTACTTTGCTAACTTGAAGCAGTTGATAACTCTATGTAGCGGCAGATTTGTCCATGTTTCAAATCAAGCTCTCCATATCCAACACGTAAATGCAACTGTTAACCAAATGAATAATGAAAATGGCAATCCCGTTCTCTGTCATTTGTTTTCCTTTGATGTCAGTCCAACATGCCTATCTTCATCTGCTACACCCAACAATGTACATTGAACCACCAGCATCATCACATTTCATTACACGTCTCACTACAACCTGCTCCTGAATTAACAAGTCTGTTACAGGTACAATCTACTAAATGCATTTCCATACAATCTCCATCCACTCAGTTTCACTTTTCTCATCTTTCTTTCCAAGAACTGAAGCTGTGGAATTCCTTTTTTTTTTTTCCTTCTTCTTTTTCTGCCTACAAACATTCAAGCTGATAACAGAAAGGCATTAATTTTACCAGTCTGGGAGAGCTTGTAAAGTCCATGGACATTACACTCCATACATAGTCAGATTCTCTTTCTTGACTAATTTATCATCAGAAAGATAATGCATAATTAATTCAAAGCAATCAGAATAAATATTACATTTGGCAGAGTAATCTAAATGCTATAGGGTTAAATCTAATGAGTTGATGCTCTCATTTATAACTTCAGCAAACAACCAGAGTAAAATTGTGTGTCCTGATGAGAGTAGTGCCCCTAACCAGTAAAAGAATATAAGAACAAGTTTTGATTCTACTACATTCATGTTTATTCTATATTTTTTTTTTTTTTTATAGTTTTGTCAGGCATTGAATGAGTGTTTGGCATTTGCTGAAATGATTCCACATTTGCACCCTTCTGGTGATTCTGATGTTTCTGTTCTTGGCCTGACAGCTGAATATCTTAAGAAGCAACGAAAGGTAAATATTATTTCAGCCCTAATAAACTTCCTTTTCCACAGCTCTTCCCACCTGCATCATTTGGTGCTTTTTCCCCAAACATTACATCCATACTCCTTCACTTCTGATCACTTCTCCTTTCTACACCAAATACCTCCAATGCCCAGTTGCTTTTTTTTTTCTCTCAGTACACTTGTTTTCTTATCTTCATGCACACTAACATTGCATATCCAGCCTAACATGCTTGTCTCATTTCTTTCCAGTCTTCTCAGATCCTTCACATTCATTACTCTTATCTGTTATTATAATGTCCACTTTCCCATGCTTACATGAGTCAGACACAATTTGCTAAGAGATTTTTCTATCTTTGGTCAGATGCCTTTCCTGTCACCAATTCTTTCCTCTTTCCAAGTAAGATAATATTTCCTCATGACCAGACACAGTTTCAGATTCAGTCCCACTGTGTGGACCTTAGACAAATGTTTACTACTACAACCTCCGGCCAACCCATGCCTTGTGAGTGATTTGATAGACAGAAACTGAAAGAAACCCATTGTGTGTGTTGGGTTTGTGCCTACTTGTCTTGACTGCACACGATTGCTGCAAATGAATATCATTCATTTCCAATATTCTGCACAAAAATGTCTGCCTTTGGGGAAAATATTACCTTGTCTGGAAACAGATAAGGATTTGTGACAGAGAAAATCTGTCTCAATAAATTCCATCTGACCCATACAGGTGAGAAAAAGTAAACTTTAAAATGATGATGGTGATGATGTTCAAACTGACCATTGATGGTGGTGGTGGTGGTGGTGGTTGTGGTATTGACATTACCACTTCTGACAACTATTAAAAAGAAAAAACAAATGTATAATTCTACATTAAAAGATTTTTAATAGTTAATTCCAATCAACTGTTTATTGAAGGTACAGGTCAGTCCACATTTTTCTGTAAGGTACATTGGGCCAGTTTCCTGGTTTCTCTGGTGTGTATATTCTTCCCTGGACGGGACACCAGTCCATCGCAGGAATAGTAATTTTTGCCAGCTTGGTGAACTGGAACAACATGAAATGAAGTGTTTTGCTCAAGAACACAATGCACTGCCTGGTCCAGAAATTTAAACCATAATCTTATGATCATGAGTCCAATATCCTAACCACTAAACCATATGCCTCCACATTATTGAAGGTAAGGGTGGAGGCGCAATGGCCCAGTGGTTAGGGCAGCGGATTCGTGGTCATAGGATCACGGTTTCAATTCCCAGACCGGGCGGGCGTTGTGAGTGTTTATTGAGTGAAAACACCTAAAGCTCCACGAGGCTCCAGCAGGGGATGGTGGCGAACCCTGTTGTACTCTTCCACCACAACTTTCTCTCACTCTTTCTTCCTGTTTCTGTTGTGCCTGTAATTCAAAGGGTCAGCCTTGTCACACTGTGTCATGCTGAATATCCCCAAGAACTACGTTAAGGGTACACGTGTCTGTGGAGTGCTCAGCCACTTGCACGTTAATTTCACGAGCAGGCTGTTCCGTTGATCGGATCAACTGGAACCCTCAACGTCGTAAGCGACGGAGAGTGCCAACAATTGAAGGTAAGGGACTGGTAGTATTGGTACAGCATTGCAGTATTTGGTTATGTTCCCTTTATTTTCTAAGCTTGACTCTTGCTAAGTTCAACTTTACTTTTCATCCTTTTTGCAGTCAATAAAATACCAATGAAATGAATTACTTAGAATTAGACACTTTCATGTCAGACATTGTATGAGGTAGTAAAAGTATTCTATCATTGCTGCTGTGATGCTTTTGCACTTTGAACTCTTCTTGTAGGTTAAGGTTTTTCCAGGAACAGGGTGCTAACCTGAAGCCCAACCACTTGTATTTAGGAAAGAGACTAAGTAGAACTGTCTCTGTTGTCTGCTAGCCAAGCTCCATGAAATATAGTGTGGGCTGTCTTCAGTCATGGACATCTGGTCATTGGTCTTCTTGAGACTCCTCTGCCCTGGCCATTGACTTTTGCTGTAGTTGCTCCACAGTGTCAATAACACCCCTTGTACTTTAGCTCACCAGCTGAGGTCATGTATCAGGGTGTTGCACTTGATGCCAACACATGAGAGATTTAGTGACTGATGCCCATCTACCCTACCAAGTTTAGAGCATTCTAGACACCAAAGGTACTATCTCTTCTCAGTACCCTACACCCCACTCAATTACTGGGGTTGATTAAATCAACTATATTCCTTGTCCCTAAAACCTTTTGATTTTGTGACTATATGAGAAATCTTTATTATGATTTTTTTTTATTACACTTAGCGCCATGAACCAATTTTGAATCGCATTCGAATGGAAGTAGAGGAACTGATGAAACAAAAATGCATTAACATCGCCCAATTCTATCTGCCAGGTGGTAAAACTAGTAAGTGGTTTTATTCTTTTATTATTGTACTAGCTTTAGTTACTGGACTGTGGCCATGCTGTGGCACCATCTTCAAATGATTTTAGTCAATCATATCAGCTTCAGTACTTTATTTAATGAATTGTTAAAATAAGCTTTAGATACATGCATGTGTGCATGTGTATCTTTATGTATTATCATCATCATTTAATATTCACTTTTGCATGCTTGCATTGGATCTGATAGAATTTGTGAGGCAGATTCTCTACAACCAGACGCCCTTCCTGTCACCAACCTTCACCTGTTTCTAAGTAAGGTAATGTTTCCCCATGACTAGATATGTTTTACATGGAAGACTGGAAACAAACAGCATTGCTTGTATGACAGTGATGTTTGTTTACAACCATCACATGATTGGTGCAGGGCTGTAATTGAAAACACTTGCCCAAGGTGTCATACAATATGACTGAACCTGGGACCACGTAATTGGGAAGCAAGCTTCTTTACCAAAATGATAATTTAGCTGGGGAGATGCTGTTCTGATCTAAATATACTCATTCCTCCTCTGGTAAAACAGATGCATGATCAATAATTTTAAAGAGAATGATATTGGTGTTGAGGGTAAAGATGATGCCAAGTCATTATCATTTACTTATTGTTTTTTAGATAATGCTGATCTGAACCTTGCCAAAGCTTGTCAGTTGCCAGCCCTTGTTGAAGCTCAACTTTCAGAACTAGAAGCCGAACAACAACAGCTTGAGGCACTCAAGAATGAAAAAATGTTACTTCAAGAAGAGCGATATAAAGTTTGTATCTTCTCTTCTGTCCTGTGTTTTCATTATCATCATCATCGTTTGACATTCGCCTTCCATGCTGGCATGGGTGGAACTTTCAATTATACATTTCTTTCCTTCTTCTCTTCCTTCTTATACCTTGACCATGTGGTTGTTGGGGCATTCATTGATGACATCGCAACCAGATTTCACCATTTCTCCTGATCTTCTGCTGTTCTCTGTGTGTTGATGAAATTGAGGCCTGTCCACTTTTTGATGTTAAGCTGAGCAACAATCAATCCAGTAATGATTCTGGTCTTGTTGTCATCATGAATGTATCATGGACAATCAGACAGTTGAGATGTACATTTACTATTGTTGCTACTAATAATACTACCGCTACTGCTGCTGTTGCTACTACTGATTAAGACAATTGGATGCTGGGAATTTGTCATGGCTGACTAGACATAGAACCTCTTTTGGTGTCTGTAATTTTTAACATTGGCGGCAAACACACACACGCACACAGAAATATACACATATAAATAGAGAGAGTGATAACAAATTATTAATTGTATATGCTTGACATAAAGACATTCCCTCTCCCCATACATATAAAAAGGAATATATATCTGTTGAAACCCTGAAGCTTGCCTACTTGACCAGGTGTGTTTGATAAATTCTGCCATCCATGAAGCAGAAGTCACAACACTGTTTCAAAATAATGTAACTGAAAAGAAAATGACATTGGTTTGTGTGAAAGCAATTTTAAAAGATGTTATACAAAGCACCAGTCTTCTTTGCAGCAAATCAACAAAGGTAAAGCCACTAAGCTGGCCAGACATATTTGGGGTTTAAAGACCAACTGCTCACTAACTACAATAAAGTGGGGAATCATGGAAAATCTATTCCAAATGTAAATATCTAAGTAATGCAAATTATGTGTAGCTGAAAGATTGCACATTGTTTTTAGATCCAACAATTCTACTACATGACTTAATTCCAAATCTGAAATTTTCAGCAAATGCAAGTATATGAACAAATTTATTTTGGCAAACTGGAGGACACCGTCCTCTTTGGATTGAATAACTGTCTCACAGACTTTGGACATCTTACCATTGAATTATTCTACAACTAATTTAAGTGTGACTTTGATGGACAAAGGGGATGTAACGCTAATTTTCTTTTTCTCCCTCATTTTTATTCACCCTTTGTCTTCTCATTCCACTTTTTACACCAAACCTTTTTTTTTGCTTATTCTCATGTACCAGCATCCTGATTTTCTTATAGAACAAACCATATTCTCAATGCCTGAAGATTGTTAGGAGACACAAGACCTGTTATAAAAACCTAGTTAACAACATGTCTTAATGGCAAGAAACTGTTAGTAACTCTTATTTTAATTCAGTGTACATTAAATGATATTTATCTCTCACTGGATGGAATACATCTTTTGTTGAGCTTACCTTAACGAACAGTAAACTGTATATATATATATATATATATATATATTTTTTTTTTTTAATTATTTTAACGTCCGCTTTCCATGCTAGCATGGGTTGGACATATATAATACAAATAATAAATGAGTATATGCATATATACGTACATGTATGTACATACCTACATCTACATGCATATATAGATGCATATCTGGGTACAGGATGTTGCAAAAAAATATGGACAAAATGATAAACAGAGTACAGAAAACACACAGGCCACACAGAGAACATTTCCTTCATCAGCTGCCACCATTCTAAAACTAAGCGTTTCGAAGAGTTAGGGCTGGACGCATCATTAGAATGGCTCTTCCCACGGACCACAAATTAAATTTGTACCATAGAGGAATATAGTGGCGGATATATATATATGCATATACACACACACACACATATATATATACACACATGTAAATATATTTATACACATAAGAATAATGTGGTTTTACTAATGAATCTAATTTAATCTATTTCCCTTTTCTATTTTATAGATTTTCAAAGACAGCTTGCTTGAGTTACAAAACATTTGTAACAAAAAGTTACAACTACAAAAAGATTTGAAAAGTACCACTTCCAAATATTTATCATCATATAGCAAAACCCTTCATTCAAAACTTGCGTAAGTTTACTTACTGTCTAATTTTTGTTGGGAATAATTAAAGACATTTATTCACAGCTTCTTAAAGCTATGAATACTGGGCAGCAAAGCTATGAAAAAGCATTATATTCAGTATGTATGAAAGAATGTTGGTTGAAGTGTTTCATTCTTTTGGAAAACAAATCACTGAATATCTAACAAGTGATTCTTGTGACATTCAACTCTTTTGATATCAACCTGTCTAACTGTCCTTAATTCTGTGATACAAATTCCCTTTTTAACTCTTTAGGCATTCAAATTACTCTGTCAAATGTAATGCTTGTTTATTCAAATCGTTTTAAGTTAATTGTGCATTATCTCATAGCTTTGAGATTTTAGTGATGTGATTGTTTATTTTTAAAATGACATTGTATGGTAGGTGTGACAGGCCAGATCTGGCTAGTTTGAACATAAAACAAGTCAAATATTTGGGCCAGAGATATGGCCAGTTTAAATGCTTAAGTGATCTAAATAAAAGCACCAGCTTAATGATGATAAAATTATTTTAATTAATTCATTATTTTCAAAATTAACTGAATTAAAGGTCATCATCATTTAACGTCTGTTTTCCATGCTGTCATGAGTTGGGCGTGGAGGCGCAATGGCCCAGTGGTTAGGGGAGCGGACTCGCGGTTTCGATTCCCAGACCGGGCGTTGTGAGTGTTTATTGAGCAAAAACACCTAAAGCTCCATGAGGCTCTGGCAGGGGATGGTGGCGAACCCTGCTGTACTCTTTCACCACAATTTTCTCTCACTCTTACTTCCTGTTTCTGTTGTGCCTGTAATTCAAAGGGTCAGCCTTGTCACACTGTGTCACGCTGAATATCCCCGAGAACTACGTTAAGGGTATGCGTGTCTGTGGAGTGCTCAGCCACTTGCACGTTAATTTCACGAGCAGGCTGTTCCGTTGGTCGGATCAACTGGAACCCTCAACGTCGTACACGAGTGCCAACAGCAACAACAACATGAGTTGGGCATCATCATCAAAACATTCATTTTCCTCAGACTGGCATAGATTGGTCAAGCCTACTGTATTACATATTATCACCCATCTCAATCTTATGTTGTCTGATATCCACTTCATTGCTTAAGTCCTGCGCCTAGAGCCTTCCTCTACCATTCTACCTTTGATTCTTGATTCATAACACTTTTTTACTTTGCACTTCATTTTTCATGTCACAAGTTTTATCTTCAGTAAGTACTCCTTGCTCACTAGCATATCAAAAGTTCTATCACTCTGCCAGAGACCCCACTGCATATTTTGTGTACATATTGCTTGCAATAAATACACTGTATTGACTTCCCTACCAACTCCATTCCTACATATCAAACAAGGCCACTTCTCAGACAGTATTGATGGCTTTACATGATGTCTTTACTGGTCTTTTAGTCATCATTGTCCTGTTGACATTGAGGCATTTTAGTTCTTGGCCATTCTGCAAAGGTTGGAATGTTTTCAGTTATTCTACTGCAGATTCTGCAATGATAATCAGATCATTAATATTTGAAAATTCTAAGATCCAGCATTCTCATTCTAAAGGAAAATGGTATTAGACATTACAAATACTAAATTTGAGACAAAAGAAAACAATTACAGACTTGCTGACTGGATTTGAGCCACATATCCATCACTGATGAGTCTTTATGTTAGTGATTGCACTATGGAGCACTTACTATTCTATGTCCTTGAATTCATTATCATCATCATTTAACATCCACTTTCCATGCTGGCATAGGTTGGTCAGTTATTACTAGGAACTGGTGAGCTAGAGGGCTGCATTGAGCTTCAGTGTCATATTTGGCATGGTTTCTATGGCTGGATGCCCTTCCTAATGCCAACCACTTTACAGTGTACTGAGTGCTTTTTACATGGTGCCAGCCCTAGTGAGATTGCCATGTAACTTGGCAAATAGGAAAAGGGAAAAGCTCCCACTGTTAAGAGAATGTATTTGGGAGGGAAAGGTGGTTGTATGTCAGGTTTGACAGACTAAAGTATGATAGAGTTACAGATATTGCACAGGTGTTTTGCTATAGAGGAGATGCATGGCTAAAAGAGATAAAAGGAAGGTAGTGATAGGGTGTTAGAAAAAACTCTCAAGGAACAAGATGAGTTTCAGAGTTCCTGGAATAGGTTATAGGTTTTGCCCCCTTTGGTCTCTAAGCCATTAAAAATAAAATTTAAAAAATTAATTTTTCTTTACTTTAGAAAAATACATTTAAGACCTTATAAGTTTGTTCCTAATGAAAAATTACTAATTAAATTCTTTTTTCCTTATTTTTGCTAGATTATGTAATACTGAAATAATTTGTGACACTTATAAAGAAGACACAGTACTTGCTCTCCAGAAAATCAAGTAAGCTTTTTTGTGTTATATTTTTTACTTCTGATTCTGTTATAAATGTATGAATTTCAATAGTATGCTGGTTAGCTTAATTATATTTACTACACATTGTTTTGGGTGTTAGACTCATGATCATAAGATTGTGGTTTCGATTCCTGAACTAGGTGTTATTTTGTGTTCTTGAGCAAAACTCTTCATTTCACATTACTCCAGTCCACTCAGCTGGCAAAAATGAGTAACCCTGTAATGGACGGGCATCTCGTCCAAAGAGAAATATATACACCAGAGAAAGCAGGAAACTGGCCCTACACTCCTTACAGAGTAATGTGGACTAACCATAACACATATTGTATACTCTTTATTTTGTCTTTTTGCCAAAACATTTCATTTCATCTTGCTGCAGTTCATTTTCCATGCAGGCATGTGTTAGACAATTTAACAAGGATCCAACTAGTTGGAGGACAATGTCATGTTCCAGTTTCTGTTTTGGCATAGTTTCCATAGTTGGATGGCTTTTCCTAATGCCAATCACTTTACAGAGTGTACTAGGTTTTTTCTTTTATTTCTTTCATACACCAGCATGAGTCAAGGTGCATGGCCTAGTAGAGTATGGCACTCATGATCGTAAGATTGTGATGTTGATTCCCAGATGAGACATGCATTGTGTTCAGGAACAAAATACTCCATTTCACATAATTACAGTCCACCTAGTTGTAAATGACTTCCACTAATAGCTGGCATATTAACCCTGTGACAAAGTGGTGTCTCATTAAGAAAAGAATTTTGTAATTTCAGTTGCTTATATGACATGGAAACTGGGTGAAGGTTCAGCTATATAAGTCCTAGGGTTCATGACAGACCTAAGTCTGAATCCAAAACTAGTAAGGTGGCTTTGGATTCTGCAAGAGTAAAGAGTATAAAGGGCCTCCACAACTGAAAAAAGAATTGGAGAGTGTGATAATTTTAGGTGAGATGACAAGAGAGTCTAGAGTATAAAAGGAACAGATTTATAGTTGTGAGAGGGTGGTAGTAGGGAGAGTAAGAGAATATATACTGTAGAGAGGGAGAGAGAGAGAGAGTGTGTGTGAATATGTAAGAGACATGAGAAAAAAGTAGGGGATTAGTAAGTATCTGGGGGTTTGAGTGAATGTTTACATTCTGTGCTTCCATCCCATCACTGCCATCTTTTGTCTCTTTCCCAGCTAGTCTTATCTACTCTGCTAAAGCAAATTGCCAGTGCTTGTCCCTCTACCATACTTTAGCTTTTCAATGCTTGGCATAAATCCCCCTCCCAATGTAAAATACTCCCCACCCCCACCCCCTCGTTGTGGTAGGGTTTTCCTTTTTCTCTTTTGCAAGTTACTTAGCAATCTCACTAGTGCCAGTGGCATGGAAAAAGTACCTAGTACATATTGTAAATTAGCTGGCATTAGGAAGGGCATCCAGCCATAGAAACCATGCTAAAGCTGACATCAGACCAGCTCACTAGATCCTATCAAACCATTCAACTCTTGCTAGCAGAGTAAACTGACATTAAATGATGATGATGAGGAGGATGACTTCACATAAAAAACAGCTATTTGTTGACATTACCCTGTCAACAGATAGTCTACTAGTTCTGCACTTTCAAGGGTGGAAAGAATGGAATTCCCCCTATTTGAAAAACAAGTAAGGGTTGACTGCTAAAAAGATATCTTGCAATAGCACAATGTTTCAATAACATGCATTTGTCTAACCCATGCTAGCATAGAAAGTTAATATAAGATGAACAAATGAATATTTGTAAGGAGAAAGACTGATTTTTAAAGGTAACAAAATATGGACACTTTGCAGAAAGATTATAAGAATGTAAACCAGTATGAATGATCTTCATATCAAAGAATTTGATTTGTCCAATTAATTACTATTGTTTTTATTGACAGAGAACATATTGATAAAGAACTTAAAAAGGCTAAAGAACAGAACAGGCAGGCAAATGAAGCTTTGAGTGAATATGAAAAATTGGGCCCAGAGTATACAGCAAAGGTTGAGCAATACAGGAAACTGGAACAAGAAATTGAGAGCATCAAATGGTCTCTAGATCGCTTAAAAAACTCATCTTAACTACAAAAAAAAAACTCATCTTAACTACAAAAAAAAATACTCCTCAAAATGCTTATCAGCTTTAAGCAATTCGTTGTTTTATATAAATATATACCTTTTATTAATGCTTAATGACTAAAAGCTAGGTTTTGCCATTGTAATGACAACTGTAAATTACTCAGCATGCCCCCTTTTAAATGTAAATAGCTTTTTTTTTATTGTTATGGTAGAATATGGAAACTGATGTTTAGGTGACCAAGCACTTGAGAAACCAATGTCTCACCGAAATATAAGATGATGCTACTGAGGACACTGGCTGTCCCAGACTCTCAGCTTTCTGATTATCTTCAGTGCTGCTCTGTTTTGGATGGTATCGATTTTTAAGAGGTGAACCTAAGTATCCCTTGGAACTATATATAATTGAGTGGGTGCATGCCTTTTTTGTTGACTTACCGAAAAATATTTTATTGTGGACATATGAAAAAAAAAATCTTATTCAGTGTACAGTTATTTTAATTTTAAATAAACTAATTATTATTGGAAATAAAATACTGTGAAATTTCATTACTGTTTTAAGTTTTATCTCTTAAATGACTTGAAAATATTTGCTATGTGTTTGTTTATTATTATTCTTTCATTTTCATATGAAATGCATGTGACAGAAAGCAAACCAGTCTATTATATACTCCATAAATGTGTGATCGTTACCACAACAGAGAAAATGCTTTGTGGAATTTCTTCTGTCATTACATCTTGAGTTCTAATTCCACTGTTGGTGATTTTATAGGTGCAGGAGTGGCTTTGTGGTAAGAAGCTTGCTTCATAACCACATGGTTCTGGGTTCAGTCCCACTGCATGGTACCTTGGGCAAGTGTCTTCTACTGTAACCTCGGGCCGACCAAAGCCTTGTGAGTGGATTTGGTAGGCAGAAACTGAAAGAGGCCCATCATATATATATATATTTGTGTGTCTGTGTTTGTCCCTCCACCATCGCTTGACAACTGATGCTGGTGTGTTTACGTCCTTGTAACTTAGTGGTTTGGCAAAAGAGACCAATAGAATAAGTCCTGGTGTTGATTTGTTCAATTAAAGACAGTGCTCCAGCATGGCCGCAGTCAAATGACTGAAGTAAGTAAAAGTGTGGTAAGTAGCTTGCTTACCAACCATATGGTTCCGGGTTCAGTACCACTGCGTGGCATCTTGGGCAAATGTCTTCTACTATAGCCTCAGGCCAACCAAAGCCTTGTGAGTGGATTTGGTAGATGGAAACAGAGAAGCCCGTTGTATATATGTGTGTGTGTGTGTTTGTTCCCCTAGCATTGCTTGACAACTGATGCTGGTGTGATAATGTCCCCGTTACTTAGTGGTACAGCAAAAGACACCAATAGAATAAGTACTAGGCTTACAAAGAATAAGTCCAAGGGTCAGTTTGCTCGACTAAAGGGGGTGTTCCAGCATGGCCGCAGTCAAATGACTGAAACAAGTAAAAGAACGGATTACTGGGGCTCCAAGGTTATAACCAAGATGGTAATTATGGAGCCATTGCAGATTTTTGATGCAGTGGAGGTCAAACATTAAGGAAAGGCAGAAAGAAATTCAAAATCTTAGAGCTGTTTCTGGGATATCCCTGAGTATGCAATATTTTGTCACCAGAGATAAATAGAGGGAAAAAATATGGAAAATGAGAATGGTATGTATGTATATATATATATATATATATATATATATATATATATATATGTATGTATGTGTATATATATGTATGTATGTGTGTATATATCTTAATATATAAAGCTGAAGTTGGGTGTCTGTGTGAATCCTTTTTGAAAGTTTATAGAAATCCACATTTTCCACTTTTTCGTAAAAATTTTTTACATCAATGGAATTTTCTCGATCTGAACTTTCCAGTGCAGTAATTAGATTTTTAAAATTCCGTTTACTTTGTGTGATTTAAGGGAGATTTGGCTGTCGTTTCTAGCAACTTTTATATTCCTTCCCTTCTCCCTGTACCGGCGTTGTTATAGAGAGTAAGAGTAAGAGAGGGAGAGAGAGAGAGAGAGAAAGTGATACATACAAAGTCATAGATTAACTTGGTTACATTTTACACTCTTACTTCTTCTTCCTCTCTCTCATTTAATACCTTTCCTCTGCGTCTAACATATTTTTCATAACATAGAAACGTAAAAATACACACGACCACACATACGTGATCTGTGACAACAACATACACTTAAACACATACACACATCAACATTATAGATATAAGATTTAGTTTCTGTGTTTCTTATATAAACACGTGCACGCATTGCTATTTTATAACTGTCTTCCGTTCTCTCTTTCTCTCTCTTCATTGCTACCATCTCTATTCCTTTCTCCCCCCCTCTCTCTCTCTCTTTCTCTCTCTCTCTCTCTCCCCTCTTTTACTCTTACTCTCTAAATTATATGTTGAGCGCATAATTACTGCACTGGAAAGTTCACATCGAAAAAATTCTTTTGATGTAAACATTTTAAAATTCCGTTTACTTTGTGTGATTTAAGGGAGATTTGGCTGTTGTTTCTAGCAACTTTTATATTTCTTCCCTTCTACCTGTACACACAATCATTGACTACAATATAACTCATGTTCATCAATGTTTGGTAAATATACCACGATTTTCACTAGGGTGTTAGGGTTAGGGTTAGGGTTTAATGTTAGGATTAGGGTTAGTGTTACGGTTTTAGGGTTAGGGTTAGGGTTTTAAGGTTACGGTTAGGGTTTAGGGTTAGGTTTAGGGTTTTAGGGTTAGGGTTGGGTAATCGTGCGGGTGTTAATCTGAAAAATTACAGAAATGTGAAAATTACCGACCCTGCCATCTATTATAACTTTGTTGTTCTGTTTAATACATACATAGTTTATGCCTCCAAACAAGAGAGTTTGCTGGGGAAAGAAAGCAATCAGTTTAAAATGACAGCAACAGACTGCAGCAATTCACCACATTCCAGAAGCTACTTTGAACATAATGCAAAGTGGTGCATCAACATATTCTACCTAATCTGACAGAATTCTGGCAAAACTGTGTAGCAACAGATCGCCAGCAATTGCTTCATCAGAAATTGCCATCCTACCTCCTGCTAAAAGAGATTACCCTGCTATATATAATCAGGGCAGCGCAAAAAGTTTGTTTTGCACAAGCATTTCTACAGTCAATTAGACGGATGAAATTTACGTACGCTTAATAATGTTACGCAAAACAGCCTTCAGACTTTCCCTATTAATTTTATCGTCTTTTGAATTATGAACATATTTACATCATAAGGGTTTTTTCTTTTTAGTTGATTTTCACCTAGCAAGACTTATCGTAGATGGCGTAATAAGTCACACCCGGACAAGGTCGGGTTATACTGCTAGTATATATATATATATATATATATATATATATATATATATATATATATATATATATATGACCATACGTGCACTGATGAATAAAAAGATGCAGCTTACTACATAGTTTTGCTGTGTTAATTATGAAATCATTGGTTTGCCGTTAAGTTAAAAGTTTTTAGGAGATTAGCTTTGAAAGTTGCATTCCCTCGCGATCGGTAAAAATGTGCTTATTTTGGTAGTTTTGACTTATGTATATGTGTATATATATATATATATATATATATGTATGTATATATATGTGTGTATATATATATATATATATATATGTATGTATATATATATTCATGTATATATATATATATGTTTATATATATTTATGTATGTATATATATATATTTATGTATATATATATATATATATATATATATATATATATATACCGGAGTAAGCACATGAAATGTGCAACAAGGTGGAAAAAAGAGTACTCAAATACCAGATGTACTTATATATATATATATATATGTGTGTGTGTGTATATGTATATGTGTGTGTATATGTATATATATATATGTGTGTGTGTGTGTATATAATTCTTTCTACTGTAGCCTGAAATGTTTAGGAAGGGGATAAGTTGATTACAACGAGCCCAGTACTCAATTGGTACGTATTGTTGGCTGAGAGATTCATTTCTTTAGTTTGGTCTACATGCCAACATGCATTATTACTTCTTGTGTCATTCCTTTCTAAGAGTACTTACGAATGAACGAATTTTAAAAACTGGAAAGGTTTTTCATTTCCGACAAGTAGAGATGAAGCGATTTCCGTACTAAGGGAAATAACTTCTGCTTTGAGTAACTAAAGTTATTTCCCATAGAATTTCGTTCTTACCTGATTTTATTCTTTTCTATTCCAGGCATGTGGCTCGAAATTTTTCGAGACGGAGCCAGTCGATTTGTTCGACCTCAGTACGCAACTGGTACTTAATTTATCAACTCAGAAAGGGCGAAAGGCAAAGTCGACCTCGGCGGAATTTGAACGTTTCTGGCAGCTCGCCGCCTTAGCTGCATTTAATTCAGCTGAGGGTCACTACCTCCATGGATGAGCAGAACGGAAAACTAAAAAACTACAATTTGCCGTTGAATTTTATTTCTCAACTTATGCAATACGAGATTTCTGTGGCTACTCAAGTATTTGTCACCACTGACATCTCCGTCTCACCGAAATATAAGATGATGATGCTACTGAGGATGAGTGGCTGTCCTAGACTCTCAGCTTTCTCGTTATCCTCGGTGATGTATTTTGGACGGTCTCGATTTTTTAAAGGTGAACATAAGTCTTCCTTAGAACAGTACATAATTGAGTGGTCACATGCCTTTTTCGTTTGTTCAGTTTTACTATTTACTTTTGTCCATTTTAATAAAACCTTTTGAGTCTAAAAAAAAATTCCTCAACAACTAGAGACATTTCTAACAATATCTTTTACAAAATATTTCCCACCTACAAGACACAATTATAACAATATTTTTTAAATAAAATTCTTAGACTGAAAAAACATTACTGCCCCAGTAGTAATGATTATCACTCGGTGGATTTTAGCCCTTTACGTTCTGCGTTCAAATCCTGCAGTGGTCTTTAAAATTAAGTAGTAGTCAAATATTGAAGTTGATTTATCGATTATACTTCACCCACAAAATTTGGACTTTGTGTTAATCTTAGAAATATTTTCTTTTCCTTTATGACATTGGTAGAAGGCTATAAATTGCAAGAAGGGCTATAAATGGTAGAATGATTGCTAATTATTTGACTCAGGTGCGAAAAAAAAACAATGTCGATCGACACTTTCATGATTTAAACTCATAACGTAAAAGATCCATCCAATCCATGTTCTTCATCCACTATTCCTGGAAGTGTTGTGGTGGGGAGAGTGATAAGGTACCTCTTCCACAGGGTCCTATCAGAAGCAACCGTCATTACACTTTCCGGCAGGATTCCCGACTTACCCACTCTCCCGAAACTGCTGGCCTCGTGCCAAAAAAATGTGAAGGAAAGGTAACTAAATATGGCAAGAGTTTGGCATGGTAACATGTAATCTCACTCCGCTAAGAACTGATGAACAGCCGGAAATAAAATTTACCATGTACTTTTTAGTACGTATCCGTTTGTCATAGTAAGGGGAGACAATTATCAAATTACATCTTTTCGGATCGTTGTTAATTCTTTATTATTTTCAAATATGGATCAAGTTTACGACAAACTATATTTAGGGGGACTTGAAGATGTTAAGGACGAAGAGAGCATGTCCAATGCCAAAATTACTCATGTTCTAAGTCTTTTGGATAGACCTCTACCTCCTGAAATCCAGAATAAATACACATGTAAATTCGTCCGTGTCTTGGACATGCCTGATGAAAACTTACTAACTTATTTTCCCGAATGTTTACGGTTTATTGATGAAGCTCGAGTAAATGGAACTGTGATAGTACACTGGTGAGTAAAGGGTTAACTACTTTTTTACAACAATGGGCTCGAAGAAATGTTACCACTTGTTATCGTTTGTTATTTTTGTGTTTCAAAACCGAGTATTCGTTCTTATTTTTATTTATGCTGTTGCACAAAATTCTCGAGAAGAAATCATGTTCATTTATTTCTTAATTGTTTGATGCAGTAGCATAAAATTATATATAAGAAATAGGGTGACCAAGTGTATCTGTTTTATTTTTACGTTCACACACCGCCACCATCAATGTTACAGCTGTTTGATATTATGTCCGTCAGATGAGCAGCTGATAAAAGTATCACACACACACGCACAAATATGTAGCATGTAAATATTTGGGGTTTTCAACCCAATATTTACATGGTGTTATTTATAGATTTCTATGTTCTTTCAGAACCTACTCCCAAAAAGTATTATTCCTCGTTCTCTCAAAAGTTTATAAATTCTGATGACCTCAACAATATATGTATGTATACGCACGCGCACACTAGAGTATCAGTGCAGCGACTTATGAATCAATAAATATATATAGAATTCATATGAGTATTTTCGTGTGTATATATATATATATATATATATATATATATATATATATATAGTGCCTTAATATAGCACACTCACCGGTTCAATTTCCACTCATTATTTATTTATTTATTCCGGAAAGCTTTTCCGTCGCTGCATTTGCAACCGTATGAATGGATTTTGACTCTGACTAGTAAATAAATAAATGTGTGGAAGTTGAACCGATTTCCAGACACAACAAAATTGGAAACCAGTTACAAAAACGAAGTGTGTGTATGAAATTAGACTGACTCCACGTATGCCTTTTTGAAGCTTTAGGTGAAAATCGAACCCATTCCTTTGTTCATTTTTGTTATTACTTAACGATTAGGATTCACTTAGCTCTCATTCCCTTCCATGGTGAGGCTAAATATGTCTGGGTATCAGTTCGTGTATTTTTATATTCCTAACCCACACTATATCGATACTGTAATAATTATTGCTTGTTCCTCAACCTTGTAACATTATGCAAATGTGCTTGCCGAAGTGTCAGGTGAGGATCTCAAAGGCGCATGTCTGTTCCAACGTGTCAACCTGGCGATCGTTGGCCGTGATACTGCAAGTGTCTTGGGTTACTTCCGTCGATGAAACACAAAGATCTAGATAGATAACTTGAATTTCTTTTTCTATTTATGAAAGAACAATTATCAATATGAATAACGTTTGTGCTTCTGCCTATTGTTGTTTACATTTTAATATATGCAGCTTTCTGCTACTATAATCAGTTTGAAAAAAATGAGAGGTGAACGAATCCTGATGAATAGTTAATTAAGGGAAAGACCTTTGTAGATCTAATTTCACAACGAAACTAAATTTGTGTGGTTATCAATACGTATATTTATTTATTTATTGATAACATACACTCTGTTTGTACTTTAGTAAACTATTCTATGACTGTGGCTATGCTTTCTCCATCATCTGCTGCCGCTGTTTGATTATTGTTACCTACGTTTGTTTTTCTCACTGTTGATTCCGAGAAAAGTTTCTAGGGTTCTTCGAGATGAGGTGTCTTAATAAAATTCACTAAAAATTTCGGACATGTACTTGCCTAGCAAGTGATTTGATCAGAAACAGTATGTGAAAAATTAAGGTTTTTGTTTTCACATATAACATTTAAACATGTACATCTTTTAGAACAATGTCATTTTATAAGATTTTGCTGATAAATTTTAAATTAACATAAACATTTAATTATATTAAAGAAAATTACCGGAGAACTTACATCTAATTCTTCCAAATCTTTGTTAAAACTTTATTGAAACAATTTGTGGGGAATTTTTTTCTTTTTATCACAGCAACTGGATGCTCGCCACAAGGTTTAACAGAACCTACTGAAGCAAGCCAGCACACTTGCAACATTACCATGGGGGATGGTGCCCTCACGGGCATCACCTGACACCTCGTTGAGGCGAGCTGCCAACATTGACAAGAACTTCGCGGCTAATTGCCCAGTCCCTCCAAACGTATCAAACGCCACAGGCTGGAAGAGATAGTTCTCTGTCAGGTCCTGATTACAAACTATTTCAATACAGTTTTAACAGAAAGATTTGGAAGAATTAGATGAAAGTTCCCTGGTAAAACCACATCTCTAAGATTGTCAAGAAGGCTGAGGGGGTGCTAGCATCACTCAGTAAAACCTTTGTCAGCCGCTCTCCAGTTATCTATTTAAAATTGTATACGACAGTGGTACGTCCACACTTGGAATTTACATCACCAGTTTGGAACCCCTATCTTGCTCAGCATATAAATCTGGAAACTGTTTAGAAATGTGCAACAAAACGAATACCCACCGTCAGACATCTGCCATAATCTCAATGTCTTGCTTACCTAGGTATGGATACATTGAAGCTCAGACGTTTGGCAACTGACTTGGTAGTCACCCACAAGATTATCTACATCTTTCCAACAACAACCTTGGGCACCTTTCTGAATTCTGTATGACAAACATTCACGAGCATGCTTATAAAATCAAAAAACACAGTACCCATGACTTTCGGAAACATTTTTTCACGCTCAGAATTGCTGAAGCGTGGAACAAACTACTCGCATCAGTAGTTAGCTGTCAAGACACTACATCCTTCAAAACTTCCATGCTTCTTGAAATCTGCCAACAGTACACCTGATGGCCTTTTTTTTTTTTAAGTTGTAGTGTACCTGAGCACTGTATACAACAAATTCCTTCATTATACATATAAATAAATGTTTATGTTAATTTTAAAATTTGCCAGCAAAATCTTATAGAAGACACTATGTTGAAACTAAAGCAATTACAGCATGGAAGACATGTAAGAGCTATTCAGAAACTCACATAAACATTTAACTTCATTTAAATATTTATTTGCAGAAGCTGGCAGAAACGTTAGCACGCCAGGCGAAATGCTTACGTTTTGAGTTCAAATTACGTCGAGGTTGACTTTGCCTTTCATAATTTCGGGGTTGATAAATTAAGTACCAGTTGCATACTGGAGTCGATGTAATCAATTGGCCCTTCCCCCAAAATTTCAGGCCTTGTGCCTATAGTGGGAAAAAAACCCCCATTTATTTGCAGTGGGACCATGTCTGCAGGCAGATCACAGTTCAGGCAATGAAGTTTTTGACACCTTAATATATGTTAAAATGAAGTTAATTGTCTTTATGTGTTTTTAAATGATTAATATGTGCCTTAATAAAAATTATTTTATAAAAAAAAAAAATGGTATTCACTATTTTAAAAATTACAATTGCATGTATTTTTATATGAATAAATTGCTTCTCTAATTTTTTTTTTGTTTAATGTCCTATTAAAATGAAGATAAACCAGAGTTGACTGTAAAATATAGACACGGGTCCCATCATTTTTTTTTAGGTAGTTGCTTAAGGGTTCTGACTTTGGTAACTGGGGCTGTTTACTTAACGAGACTTCTGAGCAGTTGAAAAGCTGTATTTTATGGGTGCTTTCACTACTAATTACTGTTGTAATAAATTGCTAAGTAAGCAATAAAACCAATCAGTTCAATCATCATCTCAGGCTATTGAAAAGGCTTCGTGGGGTCAAATTTTACAGTGCCTGTATTTATGTAAATTGCTGCATCGACTAACGAAAAAACATAGTCATTTAATATATATTGTGATCGGTAAAAATGGATTGAAATGAGATCTGAGGTTGGTGTAGTTGACAAAAATCTTTCAAAGGCGGTACCCCAGCATGGTCATGGTGCAGTAACAGATAACACACACACACACACACATTGATAGAAAGGACAACAAAAGAAAGAAAGAGACCTCGATATTATGTAAATAGAGGACTTTACATATTTTTACAGATATATATATATTGAGATATATATATTGAGGCAGTACTCTGGCATTTCTGCAGTCAAATGAATGAAACAAGTAAAAGAATAAAAGATAGATAGATATATAGATATAATTTTATGTAGTCAAGTATTTTGCCAGTTATGGCTGGTTAGAAAGTTACCACATATATGTATGTGTGATATCTGTTATCAGACTGTGACCATGCTGGGGCACCACCTTCAAAAAATATATATCATTGTTATTACTTAACGTCTGTTTCCCATGGTGGAATGGGTTGGAACTGATAAGGCCAAGGGCCACACCAAGTTCCATAGCCTGTTTTAGCTTGGTTTCTACGGCCGGCTGCCCTTCCTAATAGCAACTGCTTGCAGGTGCTTTTTAAATGGCACCAGCACCATTGCTTCTTTGTGCACCTTGGTTTTAGCATCTCAATTCTGTTGTGGTGGGCAGCTCTTCTTAAGTACAGCAATGTGCCACACATCTCAGTCCTCTGTCATCTTCATAAGGTTCGGTGTTTTGAAATCAGTCTTCTAAACTTCATCCCTTTATGTTTTTCACTAACTGACACAGCAGTTTACATAAACACAAACACTGTAAAATTTGACTCTTTGAAACCTTTTCAACAGCATGAGATGATGATTGAACTGATTGGTTTTATTGTTTACTCAACAATATATATGTGTCTGTGTCTGTGTGTATACACCACACACACACACACACACACACACACACATACACATTCCTATTCATTGTCCCTTAACTTACCTAACTAGATTTTCCCATATTTTTCTCCTTCAGTCTTGTTGGTTGCTCCCGAGGTGCCACAGTGGTAATTGCTTGGCTCATGCAGAAAAAGCAATTAGATGTCAAAACTGCTTTAAATATGGTCAGAGACTGTAGACCCTGCATCAGGTATGAATTTTAAATATCTTAATGTTTGAGATAATTACTTGCAATTAAAGTCTTATGTCACAAATGATGCTGAAGATTGAACCAACTAAAACATATTGTAGATATAAATAGGCATGGGCATGGCCTATGTGTGGTAAGAGGCTTGCTTCCCAACCACATGGTTCTGGGTTCATTCTTACTGTATGGCACCTTGAGCAAGTGTTTTCTAATATGGCCTGGGCTGACCAAAGCCTTGTGAGTGGATTTGGTAGAGAGAAACTGAAAGAAGACTGTTATATGTATTTATTTTTGTATGTCTGTGTGTCTGTGGTTGTTCCCCCACCATCGTTTGGTGAGTCTACATCCCTGTAACTTAGTTTGTACAGTAAAAGAGACCAATAGAATAAGTGCTAGGCTTACAAAGAATAAATCCTGGGGTTGATTCCTTCAACTAAAAAAACCCTTTACGGTTGTGCTCCAGCATGGCTGCAGTCAAATGACTAAAATGAATAAAAGGATAAAAGAAAAGAATTGAAATGACTATGATCTCTAAAGATGAGATAAGTAAGAGATCAGACACCTATGGTCTTCTGAAGAGCAAAGTGCAGCCTCCTGATGGAAGTTTAATGCTTAATTCTTTAGCATTTAAAACAGCCATATCTGGCCAAAATATTCTACCTGTTTTATGTTCGCGTGGCTGTGTGGTAAGAAGCTTGCTTCCCAACCATATGGTTCTGGGTTCAGTCCCACTGTATGGCACCTTGAGCAAGTGTCTTCTACTATAACCCCAGGCCGACCAAAGCCTTGTGAATGGATTTGGTAGATGGAAAGTGAAGGAAGCTTGTCGTATATATATATATATGTGTGTGTGTGTGTGTGTGTGTGTATATGTATGCATGTATATTTTTGTGTGTCTGTGTTTGTCTCCCCATTGTTGCTTAACAATCGATGTTGGTGTGTTTATGTCCTTCATAACTTAGCGGTTCACCAAAAGAGACTGATAAAAAAAAGTACTAGGCTTACAAAGAATAAGTCCTGGGGTTGATTTGTTCGACTAGAGGCAGTGCTCCAGCATGGCTGTAGTCAAATGACTGAAACAAATAAAAGAAACTGGTCAGATTTGACCTCTCCCATCTACCCTGTAATGTCATTGAAGAAATAAACAATCACATCCTCGAAATCTCGAAGCTGCGGGATAATGCATGATCAGTTCCATACAATGTGAGTAAATAAGCATTATATTTCACAGAATACTCTGAGTACTAAAGGGTTAAGGGAAGAGGTATTATTGTATTGGGGTTTTTTTTTTTTTGATCTAAATTTTATTTAAAATTTCTTTTCAACATCATTGTTTTAACCCATTACTTACCAGTGATCTCATAAGATCACTTAAAAATTACAAATTTCGTAATTATCTGTCAATATTTACACATATCTAACCTTTTTGCTATATCTACTAGGTATATTTCTCTGATATTCAAATGAGGTTTGCTCATTTTTCACCCAATATCTCGCTTATTTCTATTTAAAATGTTATTTTGATTATTCCAGCGTGTTTCTAAGGCTGTTTTATGCTAGAAATCAAAGTTTCATAAAAAAAATTCCAGTTAATAGAATTATGGGAGGTAATGGGTTAAAAAGTCCACTTATCTTTGGTGGCATGGGCCAGATGGAATTCATTTGAAGCAGATTTTCTATGTTCAAGACTGAGAGAGCAATGGTGAGAACTATGTGTAGTGTGAAACTATCGGATAAATGGAGAGCTGAGGATTTGACGGAGATGCTGGGATTGGAGGAATTGGTGGAACAGCTGGCAAGGTGAATGGAGTGCGGTGGTATGGACATATGTTGAGAAGGGATGAGGATCATGTTCTGAGGAGAATGCTTGAGTTTAAAGTGAATGAACTGTGAAAGCGAGGTCAACCAAAGAAAATGTGGAGGGGACAGGTGGAGGAGGAGATTGGGAGGGTTAGCTTGAGGAGGGAGGACACCCAAAACTGGGCAAGATGGTGTGAGAGTGGTTGCTGTAAGAGTGAGGTAGATCCAGCCAGCCCCGTTAAAGGGGACAAACTCGGATTTAAAATATTGGACATCAACCAGATGCCCTTCCTGTTGCCAACCTTCACCTATTTCCAAGCAAGATATTTCCCCATGGCTAGACATGTTTTTCATAGAAGATTGGAAATAAACAACACTGCTTGTATGATGGTGATGCTCATTTACAGCCATCATGTGATGGCAAAACAACAATACACACACACATATACAAACAAAGAACAACATTCTTCTTACAGTTTCCACCTACCAACTCATTCACAAGGCTTTGATTAACTTTGGGCTACAGTAGAAGATTCTTGCCATGGTGCTTTGCTGTGGGATTGAACCTGAAATCACATGATTGAGAAGCAAGCTTCTTATCCACATAGCTGTGACTGCACCAATTCAACTTGCATCTGGTCAAGTTTGCTTAGATTTGCCCTGCTTGATTATACCACTCCTCATGATCGTACATAGTATCTGGAAGGTCAGCTGAGCCAGGGGTTTTCAAACTGTGGTCCGCGGACCACAGGGGGTTAGCAAGGACAAGACAGCAAATACTTTTTATGGGCAATTTGATTTTATATATGGTTTTTAATCGAAATCTTTTAATTGACAATAAACCTATTTATTAAATACTGTTAAATAAATAAATGTAAAAATATATGTTATTTTAAGCAAATATTTATGTATAAATTTCATAAGGTAAATCCTGAAATATAAAGGAGTCCGTAAGTCAAAAAGTTTGAAAACCCCTGAGCTGAGCAATGTCCCACTGAACTGATTAACGAAGGATTTTTTTACCTGGGTATCCAAATCAGGTTCAGTGCCACTGAACCTGGGTTGACCAAAGCCTTGTGTATGTTTATGTATGTATGCGCACACATATGTGTGTGTGTGTGTGTGTCCTTGCCTAGACATCACATGATGGTTATAAATGATCATCAATATCAAAATGATATTGTTGTTTCTAGTCTTCTGTGAAAAACATGTCTCGCTAAGGGGAATATTACCTTACTTGGAAACAGGTGAGGGTTGACAACAAAAAAGGCATCCATCTGTAAAAAATATGTTACAATGAATTACATCTGACCCATACATGCATGGAAAAGTGGACATTGAAATAATGATGATGATGATGATAAATGTATTCTTTCTATTTTGTGCCAGACCTAACACTGGATTCCAGTTCCAGCTGGAGTTGTTTGCCCGAATGGCTTATGGTATTAATGTAAACAACAGTGATTACAAAACATTCAAGTTGAATATGTTTGGTTTGAAACTTGGTGAAGGTAAGAAATCAAAGCAATAAATAATTACCATGCAAAATGACTGTGGGTAAAAGGCTTACTCTGTGACCACATAGTTTTGGGTTCGGGCCCACTTGGTGGTAACTTGTGTATATATATCTTGTACTATATCCCCAGACCAATCAATGCACTGTGAGTAAATTTGGTTGACAGAAACTGTGTAGAAGCCTGTTGTATATATGTGCCACATAAAAGCAACCAGCACATTCTGTAAAGTGGTTGGCATTAGGAAGGGCACCGAGCTGTAGAATCCATGCCAAATCAGACAGGAGTCTGGTGCAACTGCCCAGCTTGTCAGCTCTAGTCAAACTGTCCAACCCATACCTGCATGGACAATAAACATTAAATGATGATGGTGATTATATATATATATATAACCAAGTGAAATCATAGTCGTAGCTGATGCCAGTGCTGCCTGACTGGCACATAAAGAGCACCATTTGAGCATGGCCAATGCCAGTGCCACCTGACTGGTAACTATGCTAGTGACATGTAAAAAGCACCATTCAAGAGTGGTCAATGCCAGTGCTGCTTGCCTGGCACCAATGCCAGTAGTACGTAAAAAGCACCATTCAAGCGTCGCCAATGCCAGTACTGCCTGATTAGCATCTATGCCGGTGGCACATAAAAAGCACTATTCAAGTGTAGCCAATGCCAGTGCTGCATGACTGGCACCCATGCCAGTAGCATGTAAAAGGCACCCACTACATTCTTGGAGTGGTTGGCAATAGGAAGGGTATCCAGCTGTAGAAACCTTGCCAAATCAGATTGGAGCCTGGTGCAGCCTCCTGGTTTGTCAGTTCTCAGTCAAACTGTCCAACCCATGCCAGTATGGAAAGCGGACATTAAACGATGTTGATGATATATATATATCTGAGAGTTCCTGGCTTTAAGGGTAACACGAAATGCCTAATTGGAGGCCCATCCTTCCGAGTTCTTTTATAGGGCTTAGAAAAACTGAAGGACCACTGTGTGTGAAAGAGGAATATGTTGAATAAAATTACAATTTACTGATCTTCCTGTATTTTGTTTTACCCAAAGTCAGGAACTTTCCAGCACCTCCTCATATATGTATCTGTGTGTGTCTGTCTGTTTGTCACCCATCCCCCATCACTTGACAACTAGTGTTAGTTAGTTTACATCCTGCAATTTGGAGATAAGGCAAAAGAACTAGTAGATACCATACTTGAAAGGACATAAATACTGGAGTTGGTTTGTTCAACTAAAGCCCTTCAAAGCTAAATATTATCTCCCTAACATTCTCCCACTTTTTTACTCTGCTGATGTAACTCAAGAAGGCAGTATCAAGGTGTCGAGCTGGGTGAAATGCTTAGTGTTATTTTATCTGTCGTTACATTCTGAGTTTAAATTCCGCCGAGATCCACTTTACCGGTTGTGTATTGGGGTCAATCTAATCAATTGGCCCTCTATCCAAAAATTTCCGGCCTTGTACCTAGAGTAGAAAAGATTACTTTTTCTTTTAAACTGACAAGAAGGCAGTACCTTCTTGAGTTACACCATCATCCATTCAGTTCTGTCAGTCATCACTTCCTTTCCCCCAAGTCTCTCTTCCTATTGACATCCATCACTTACTCTTATCATCCACCTCCATATCTCTCTCTCTCTCTCTCTCCAATCTCCCATCACTCTCTTTCTACCAAAACAGTCTTACAACCCTCATCCACCCATCCTGATTATTCTTCTGTTCATGTTTTGGAATGTGCCACCTAGAGTGAATGATTGACTAAAAACACCTCAAGCTAGTTCCCCCCACATGGCCACAATCCATTGACTAAAACCAGTAAAATAATGTTTAAATGCATAAAGTAATCAAAAGCAGATGTTTCTATGTTGTCATAAGGGATTACAATGGCTCACTAGACAAGGTATTCAGTGAAACATTATCCTTTTCTGCTCTAGGCACAAGGCCTGAAATTTTTGGGGCGGGGGTCAGTCAATTAGATCAACCCCAGTATGCAACTGGTACTTAATTTATCGACCCCCCCCCCAAAAGGATGAAAGGCAAAGTCGACCTCGGCAGGATTTGACCTCAGAACATAAAGATAGACAAAATACTGCTAAGCATTTTGCCTGGTGTGCTAACGTTTCTGTCAGCTCGCTGCCTTAGACTGAAACATTATCACTTCATAATACTGTCATTGGCTGTGTGCGGCAAAGCCTCATAAGCTTTGTTGGCATTAGATGAGGTAAGAAAGAAGAAAATATACTATGGTAGTGGTGAGCTGAATTGGCTAGAAGTCTGAGGGTTCATGATGTTAAGAGTATTTCTTGAATAGGCACAGGAGTGGCTGTGTGGTAAGTAGCTTGCTTACCAACCACATGGTTCTGGGTTCAGTCCCACTGCGTGGCACCTTGGGCAAGTGTCTTCTACTATAGCCTCGGGCCGACCAAAGCCTTCATCATCATCATCGTTTAACGTCCGCTTTCCATGCTAGCATGGGTTGGACGATTTGACTGAGGACTGGTGAAACCGGATGGCAACACCAGGCTCCAATCTAATTTGGCAGAGTTTCTACAGCTGGATGCCCTTCCTAACGCCAACCACTCAGAGAGTGTAGTGGGTGCTTTTACGTGTCACCCGCACGAAAACGGCCACGCTCGAAATGGTGTCTTTTATGTGCCACCCGCACAAGCCAGTCCAGGGGCACTGGCAACGATCTCACTCGAAAATCCTTACGGGAGCCAGTCAGGCGGTACTGGCAACGGCCACGCTCAAAATGGTGCATCTCATGTGCCACCCGCACAAAAGCCAGTCCAGGGGCACTGGCAACGATCTTACTTGGCTTGCCGGGTCTTCTGTGAGTGAATTTGGTAGACGGAAACTGAAAGAAGCCTGTCATATATATATATATATATATATATATATATATATATGTGTGTGTGTATGTGTGTGTGTGTGTGTGTGTGTATATGTATGTGTATATGTTTGTGTGTCTGTGTTTGTCCCCCCCAACTTCGCTTGACAACCAATGCTGGTGTGTTTACGTCCCCGTAACTTAGCGGTTCGGCAAAAACAGACCGATAGAATAAGTACTAGGCTTACAAAGAATAAGTCCTGGAGTCGATTTGCTCGAATAAAGGCGGTGCCCCAGCATGGCCGCAGTCAAATGACTGAAACAAGTAAAAGAGTATCCAAAGCTAACTATAAATCTTTTTAATCAAATCATTTTTCATGAATATTTTTTCTTTAACACATTTTTTTATCATATTTCTGTTGAAATACACTGCCTTTGCTTCGATTAATTTTGAAAATAATGAAGAATTTAGAAAAATAATTTTGTCTTGGAAAACGGACATTAATTGATGAAGATGATGATGATGATGATTAAGCTGGTGTCTGTAACATGAATTGACATTGAATTTTGATGGAAAGTTTTAAACGAGATCACTTTAAAGCAAGAAGTTTATATCGTAGGAACAAGGGCAGTCTCAGGTAAGTTGGTATTAAAAGGGTTTCACAGGAGAGTAATAATACCAGATCAGATCTAGAATAGAGAGAGCATATCATTGATGAGGTTATGAATGGTGACAAACGGACTTTAACAAACCTACCTGACTGATTTATTGACTGAGTGATTAATCAAACAATTGTTTAGTCAGTTGGTTAACTATTTAACTAATTTACAAATAAAAGATAAACGAAGGGAAATATAACCTATGTGTGTGTTTATCATTGTCATAATGACCCTCCCAAGATACAACAGAATATGTTTCAACACAGGAGTTCACAGCAAGAATCTTGCAAACAAAATACAAAAATAAAAAATATTTTTTTCTTTTCAAATCATTTTATGAATATTTCTTTCATTTTCCAGGAAAAGTTTTCAACAACGATGTAAAAAACTTGCTCGTTGCCAGTCCAACAGAAAATCATCCCAAAACAGAAATATTGTATAAATGTAAGAAATGCAGGTAAGGAAAAGAATTTAATGTCTGACATAGATGCCTGTGTTGAATCCTCAAGCGAGTAGCCCTAACCCCAAATGTTAGGTATTTTGTTATAAATGAATGACTGACTGATGCCTTATGAGTGGAATTAGCTAACCAATGTTTTGTGAGATGGAAACTGAGAAGAAACATTATCATCATCTTCATTTAACATTTTACCATGCTTGCATAGGTCAGATGGAGTTTGTTGAGGTAGATTTTCTATAGTTGGTTGCTCATTCTGTTGCCAACCCTCATCTGTTTCAAAGCAAGGTAATATTTCCCCATGGGCCAGATATGGAGGATTGGAAACAAGCAACATCACTTATATGATAGGGATGCTCATTTACAACCATGTACTCTGTCCGGGCAAGAGTACATACAGGCACATACAATGGGCTTCTCTCAGTTTCCATCTACTAAATCCTCTCACAAGATTTTGGTCGGTCTGAGGGTATAGTAGAAGACCCTTGCCCAAGGTACTATGCAATGGGACTGAACCCTAGACCACATGGTCGGGAAGCAAACTCCTCAACTGAATAGCCACTTTTGTGATTACATATTACATGCATACATATGCTTATATGTTACGTGTGTGTGCATGTGCATCATTGCCATGTGTCTCGCCTGTTCCAAAAACACTGACTTTGTTTACATTCTCCAGTAAACAAAAGTCTAGTAGTTTCATTACTTTCAATGTTTGAGGATCAATTGAAGACAAGAAGAATAGCCACCATCCATAGAAAATCTGCTTCAACAAATTTCCATTCCAGCATGGATTGCAGATATAAAAATAGAGATGATGAAGAAGAAATTTTGTTTGTTGGCCAATATTTCTGATACCAAGGATATTATGTACAAGAGTTAATATTGGTCTAAGCTCATGATGAGTGCAAGGTATAGAATTTTGCATGCTGATAAAAAGACCTTAGCTATCAACTTAATATAGTCTGCTTAAATAATAAGTATATATAAGCTTTTGAGAGAACATGAAATAATCCTTCTTTGGAATTTGTTCTTGAAGTAGATATAAAAAACCTTTGATTTTTCCCATCCAAAAGGTGCAATTCTGAAAAATAGCTATTAAATAAATAATGTCACACGAAGCAGCACTGAATGAAATATTTTTGTGTAAAGTCATATTCAACACATTTGAATACACTCGGGTGTGAGGAGACCATGTGTTGTGGAGCTAGATCCAAGGAAAATATGTAACACAAGATGGGCTGTGAATGTCTTTGGATCTTAGGATGCATGCATTTCTGTGTTGTTGCACTTTGTCAGCTATGGTCACCAAATCTGTTAAAGCCTGGTAAGAATAAAATTATTCTTATTAAAGCAACATATGAAACACATTCTGATGTGCTTAAAATTTAGTCAATCTAGAATAAAATAAATAATGTTACATAAAGCAGCTTTGAATGAAATATATTCATGTAAAGACATATTTAATATGTTCAAGTGCAGTTGGATGTGAGAAGACCTTTCACTGAGGAGCTAGACCTAGGAGAAAATTCTCAATGACAGGTTTGGTGTTTGTAGCTGACAAAGTGAAATGACACAGAAACTTATGCATCCTACAATCCAATGACATCATTCACAGCCCCATCATGTGTTTTAATACACGTCTAAGAAGAGAATTTTCTCCACAGCAAGAAGTCTTTTCATGTCCAAATTCACTCAAGCTTGCTGTGAATATAGTCTAATTACTAAATAACTAAATTATCTGGGCTAGTTCACTCAGATAAAATAAAAAGGAATAGAAATACAATATTAAGAAATTCACAAGAGTGACTATGTGGTAAGTAGCTTGCTTACCAACCACATGATTCCAGGTTCAGTCCTACTGCATGGCACCTTGGGCAAGTGTCTTCTACTACAGCCTTGGGCCAACCAAAGCCTTGTGAGTTGATTTTGTAGAAGGAAACTGAAAGAAGCCCGTCGTATCACCAGTCCTCAGTCAAATCGTCCAACCCATGCTAGCATGGAAAGCAGACGTTAAACGATCACGACGATATATATGTGCTGTGCGTGAGAAGACCCGGCAAGCCAAGTGAGATCGTTGCCAGTGCCCCTGGACTGGCTCTTGTGCGGGTGGCACATAAGATGCACCATTTTGAGCGTGACCGTTGCCAGTGCCGCCTGACTGGCCTTCGTAGGGTTTTCGAGCGCGATCGTTGCCAGTGCCCCTGGACTGGCTTTTGTGCGGGTGGCACATAAAAGACACCATTTCGAGCGTGGCCGTTGCCAGTACCGCCTGACTGGCCTTCGTGTGGGTGACACATAAAAGCACCCACTACACTCTCTGAGTGGTTGGCGTTAGGAAGGGCATCCAGCTGTAGAAACTCTGCCAAATTAGATTGGAGCCTGGTGTTGCCATCCGGTTTCACCAGTCCTCAGTCAAATCGTCCAACCCATGCTAGCATGGAAAGCGGACGTTAAACAATGATGATATATATATATATATATGTATATGTTTGTGTGTCTGTGTTGTCCCCCAACATTGCTTGACAACTGATGCTGGTGTGTTTACATCCCCGTAACTTAGCGGTTCAGCAAAAGAGATTGAGAATAAGTACTAGAGTACTAGGCTTACAAAGAATAAGTCCTGGGGTCGATTTGTTCAACTAAAGGCGGTGCTCCAGCATCGCCGCAGTCAGATGACTGAAACAAATAAAAGAATAAAAGAAAGCATTTTAAACCCATTAGAATTATGCCAAAAGGGGTTAAAAGCAGGTATTAAATAAAGTGATGTCATTATGGTGTCATATCTTGCTTCTTTAAATTGCTTTCTTGAAGTGGAAAAAGAGGGGGAAAAGAGTGAGAGAAATAACTGAAGTGGAAAGTGTAGATGAAGTGAGTACTAGATATCTTTTATGGTATTTCTTGTGTCAACTTCGTATGTTTTTCTTATTATAGACCGAGAAACCCTTTGTTGACAACAGAATTAACATTTATTTAGGTTTGGTTCTTTTGCAATTACATGGCTTTAGGTTCAGTCCCACTGCATGATACCTTGGACAAGTGTCTTCCTATATCTCTCCCTTTCGAAAATAACTTCTTATATTGAACTCTACTATTTTCCTCTATTCAACTCTCTCATATTGTCTTTGATGAAGGGATATTCTTCATTTCCATGAAACAGCTGTAAGACTACCTTTCTCTTTATAAATGTCTTAGAAGTTTCATATGGCCTTGACTTTGTTGCCTAATTTTATTTAACACACACACACACACACACATATATAATCAACAGACTTCTTTCAGTTTCCATTCCACTGACAAGTCTTTGGTCAGCCTGGGGCTATAGTAGAAGACACCTGCTTGAGTTACCACACAGAAAGACTGAATCCAAAATCATGTGGCTGGCAAACAATCTTCTTGCCACACTGCCATGTTTATATCTTTTATTAACTTTTTAAACCTGAATTAGAATATTCATTCATTTTCTTCTTATTTTATTCAGGCATCCTTTGTTCCGTGAAAGCTCCCTTCTTTCACACACAACTGGAGACTGGGAGCGATCCTTTGACTGGAATTCCAAACTATTAAATCTTTGTAAATCTGATTCAGAAAAGAATAATGTTATTTGTAAAGAATCTCTGTTTGTTGAACCTGTCCAATGGATGGCTGATGTAGTTACTAATCAGAGTGGCAAGGTAAAAGCAATTATGTTATTGTATATGAAACTTCTGTGTGTATAATAATGCGCGTGTGTGTATGTATGTATGTATATATATATATATATATATATATATATATATATATATATATATATATATATACATACACACATATACATATACATATAAGGGCACATGGCTTAGTGGTTAGGGTGTTGCACTCATGATCTAGCATTCGTGATTTCAATTCCTTTGTGTTCTTGAGCAAAACACTTCATCACTCTGTGATGCTCTGCAATCACTTCAACACCTGATGCACACCACACCATGCACCTGTTCAGGCAACATCAATTTGATGTGGAGAGAGTGGGCTAATGTGTGGTCTGAGCGTTTAATGACTATAAATGAATCATTTATACAGGTCATTCATCAAAAACTGAACGCTCATATATATATATATATATATATATATATATATATATATATATATATATATATATATACAATCTTATTAGTATCTCAAGGCCTAAATAAAATATTAGTATATATATATTGTTGCCCCTAATAAATTTTCCCTGTATTAGCATCTTATTAGTTTCTTAGTGTCTTGCCCCTTTAACTGATAATTAACACCCTGCCACTACCCTGCCTCTTTTTTATAGACAGCTACTTCTATAAAATTGACTCTTCCTAATGTCTTATTTCCTTTCTCTTGGGGAAAAGGGATATTTATGATAATATTTATGACCATACCTAGCCACGAGCTGTCAACTCACTCTTGTTTTTTATTCAAAATAGACAGTTTTATAGTCTCAGATTTAATAGATGATAAAGCGATAAATAAATTAGAAACCCTAACCCGAACCCTCTTTACTCTTAGTTCAAATCCAACCAAGGTTAACTTTACTTTTCATCCTTTTGAGGCTCAATAACTCCCTCCCCCCCTAAAAAAAAAGCAATCCATGGATTAGCAGAACTGTAAAAATGTTGGACCAAATGCCATACAGTACTTGCTGCCATTCTTTGCGTTTTTTTGTTCCAACTTTTTGCTTTCTTTATTCTGGAGTGGAAGTAAAATGAAGAGCATGCTGAGTTCAGATCCTACTATGGCCTACTCGGGTGGTAGACTTAATCTGTTATCTGGTTTAACACCACCACCACCTGGAGTTTTTGAGTGCCTTTAGTGGAGGTCACTTTGTTGCAAGCAATCAGGTCAGGTTTCTAGTTTGTGAAAACCTTCCTGCCCACCTCCCACCAGTCTCAGAGGCCTTGTAGTGGTTCATTGGCTTTGCCTTCCTTCCTGCCTTCCCTACGGAAAGATAAAAAAAAAAAGAAGCATGCAACTTCATTCTCTTGTTTCTCCTCCAACCACTAACCATTAATACGTCATTGAAGGAGTATATACATGGTTGTGTGATTTGTTAGAAATTACTCTCAAATCTCCTTCAGATCATCCCATACTGTCTTAGAAAAGTGAAGGACCTATGAAATAATGTGGTCCTAGACACTCCTAAAAAGATAGGATGGTTATGGCTCAAAATGATTGTGATCATAAGTCTACTCGATCAATGCTAACCTGGGGCTAAACAATATCAACTTATTTCAATCTGAACATTAACTCTATAGCCTTCTCTCAGCTTTCTTGATTCTCAAAGATTAGAGGGTCTAGAAGAACTGTAGACACTGCCCCTCACTGTCAAACTAACAATCCATCCATGCAGCTATCTTCATCACCTGTTTATTCCTGTGAGGGTTGTGAGGACAGCTTCCTCAGACTGTCTTCCAGGGATCCTTTCAAAAGTAACTATAAACAAATGATCCCAAGCAAGACAAACCAAGAAAAACTATGGATAATATCCAACAATGTCACTCATGTTCTATCTCTAGGTCCCCTGCTAGTTGACCTTGCCTGAAAAACTGTTCTGTGAGTTTTTCCTTAGATATTCTAACTATATACCCTTAAGTACTAATGCTAAGAAGTATATACCCTATGAAGTACCCAACAAATTAAAATAAATCAAAAATAATACCTGGTGTGTAAAATGGATTTGCAGTTGGCAACTCCAGAAATCAATCTTGCTCTTTCTACACCAGATCCAGAATTTTTTCTAGATGTTTGTATGATCCAGAAAATATTTGCAACAATTAGTGCATGATATTTAGTTTAATAACATTCTGTGCCAGAATTATGAAATATTGAACAGATATTCCAATAAAAATTGCTTGGAAATTCTAATCTAATCATCATTAACTAATGTGTTTATTCATTCATTTTTGCAGCTAACATGTCCAAAGTGTTTGGCAAAAATTGGATCATTCATTTGGTGTGGTAAGTTTGTATTTATTAATTTTTTGCCAAATCTTTAAAATGTCTATCCCAAAGACATAGATAAATTCAAATTCATGACTCTCATCACTCACAACACTTGGTGGTTACAGTTTGGTCTATACCCCTGTCTTGCTTGGCCTCTGTTTATATATGAAATTGCTCTGTCTAGAATAGAGATCGTGCTGTATTTACATCAGAAAATTGCTTGGTCTACTTTGAATAATTAACAGTTCAGTGCTATATTGAAATAGGTCTCTTTGACTGCCTATAGCATCAATCGTTGAGATCTGGAAAGGTGGAAACAGTCATGATATTGAGAGAATTTGATGACGTAGAAATATGAGATAATTCGTCAGATGTCAAAACTAAAAAAAAAATGGAATGTTGAGAAAGAAGTTGGTGACATGATAGCATCACTTGAATATTGAGATACAGTGGGAGCAAGGAAAAATGTCATAACATGCAAAGAAATATCAAGTATGTTGACAGAAGGAAGGAGAGTAAATGGATGAGAGAACAGTTCCTTAAGAACCTTTGTGGGGTGACTAAGAAGTTGTTTGCAAAGACTAAGAGCATCATCATCATTTAACGTCCTCTTTCCATGCTGGCATTGGTTGGACAGTTTGACTGAGGACTGGCAAACCTGGAAGCTGCACCAAGCTCCAATCTGATCTGGTAAGGTTTCTACAGCTGGACGCCCTTCCTAATGCCAACCACTCCGAGAGTGTAGTAGGTGCTTTTTACATGCCACTGGCATGGGGGCCAGTCAGGCAATACTGGCATCGACCACACTCAAATGGTGCTTTTTACATGCCACCAGCTAGGGACCCAGTTAGGCAGTACTGGCATCGACCAGATGCTGACATCCGTGCTGGTGGATGCTCATATGGTACTTTTTACCTTCCACCAGCACGGGAACCAGTCCAGTGGAACTGGCATCGACCACACTCAAATGGTGCTTTTTACGTTCCACCAGCACGGGTGCCAGTCAGGCAGCACTGGCATCGGCCATGACCATGATTTCATTTGACTCAACAGGCCTTCTCAAGCACAACATATTGCCCAAGACAAACTAGATGGACATGTACAGGTGACTTACAAAATTTTATCTAACCAAGGTTCCTAGTTCTAATCTAGCCTGAGGCTGTATACATTTTCTGGAATAAAAGCATCTGATAATGATTACAAATTGAGTTCATTGAAACATTGTGCAATTAAAAGTACTGTATAACTGAAAAACCATTATCTTAATTTTGAAATGAACTTCTCAAAAATTAACTTATTTTTCTTAACTCTGTTTTTTATTATTGGTTATGTATTTATTATTTTCTTTTCTAGGTGAAAAATGCCCATGTGGATCATGGGTGGCTCCAGCATTTCATATCCAGAAAAATAAAGTGGATTTGTGTCGGCCCTTTGTTCTTGTTCCACGGGTGCTTCCTGAAAACCAGTTTATGCAAGAAACAGTTGCTACATCCTGCAGCTGAGAGATTATGTTCATCTTGACTGCCAAACCTGAAAATTAAAAATTTTGAACAATAATAAAGGGTAGGAGGGGGGATGATATACTTTTTTATTTTTTTAATTTTCTTCTTTTGATCCTTTCAAATCCACAGCTGCTGGCAGCCATATCACATGTATGTACTACATACTTAAGTCCTTTGCTCCTGATGGAGCATAGGCTATCATCGACTTTCTTCCACTGGTCTTGACTTGTGGGGCTGTCTCCTGGTGATCAGAAAAGGGGTCAGCCTTGCAGTTTCCTTTTGACTTTTGCTATACCACATAAAGCCTTCCTCTCCCAGGTTTTGTTTGTTATGAATTGTCATCTATGTTTCTGTAACATTGCTTTTTCTAGGAAGAGATGTTGGCCCTATGCAAACCCATTTTTACCTTTGGAAAGAGGTGGTCTATATTAGTCCAACCTCTGCCCTTTGACCTGTCCAACACACGAGGTCTTACTACAAGCTTCACTCTGCTGGCATAGCTCTCTGAGTCATTGGGACACACAAGCCACCACATCACAATAAGGACTGGACTTTGTGGTGGAATATTTCATATGGTTGTTACATTTGTCTGTGAGTTTTGTCTGTCAGTCGAATTAAAGTGTAAGTAGAGGTAGGTAT